>NC_081811.1:3888500-4190000 GCF_030704535.1 Vitis vinifera | reverse complement strand
TTGCTCTTTCATGGTGATATGATACAAAAAGGTTTGTGTCATGGAGAGATTGAAGATTAACTTCATGTAATTTGGTCCAAGGTGGACATTGTTAGGAAGTGTCCCAAATTCCTAATTAGTATAGATTCTTTTTTTGTAAAGAATATTATATAGAATATTTCTAGGTTGATATATTATTGTAATATTAGACTTCCTTATAGAATAAGGAAGGTTGTTGGAAATATCTCTATAAATATTCTAGGTTATGAGGGGAAAAAGTTATGAGATGGAGATGGGCCTATAGAGACTATACGAGGTGGATAGAGATGTGAGGAAGAACGGGAGGTACCTGGTGGAGCGAGAGGGCTCGTAGTAAGGTATGGATACAAGGAGTGGGGAAACATGGGATGTTTCAGGAACCCAATAGTTGTATCTGGTTCTATCCTCTGTAATATTCTCTATTGTATAGTGGAATTATTCTCTCTCATCCGTGGACGTAGGCATGGTTGGCCGAACCACGTTAAAACCTCGTGTACCGTATGTGTGATTGTTTTATCTTTGTGTTCTTGAACTAACATCGTTGGCATCTAAGCTTTCGCTGGCACAACAATTGGTATCAGAGCTTGGGTTGAAGATTTCTGAAAGAGTAAAAGATCACAAAACACACAAGATGAAAACAAAAGGAATTTTCACTGAAGATGGAGTCGATTGCTCTTTCGTGGTGATATGCTACAAAAAGGTTTGTGTCATGGAGAGCTTGAAGATTAACTTCATGTAATTTGGTCCAAGGTGGAGATTGTTAGGAAGTGTCCCAAATTCCTAATTAGTATAGATTCCTTTTTTTGTAAAGAATATTATATAGAATATTTCTAGGTTGATATATTATTGTAATATTAGACTTCCTTATAGAATAAGGAAGGTTGTTGGAAATATCTCTATAAATATTCTAGGTCATGAGGGGGAAAAGTTATGAGATGGAGATGGGCCTATAGAGACTATACGAGGTGGATAGAGATGTGAGGAAGAACGGGAGGTACCTGGTGGAGCGAGAGGGCTCGTAGTAAGGTATGGATACAAGGAGTGGGGAAACATGGGATGTTTCGGGAACCCAATAGTTGTATCTGGTTTTATCCTCTGTAATATTCTCTATTGTATAGTGGAATTATTCTCTCTCATCCGTGGACGTAGGCATGGTTGGCCGAACCACGTTAAAACCTCGTGTACCGTATGTGTGATTGTTTTATCTTTGTGTTCTTGAACTAACATTGTTGGCATCAAAGCTTTCGTTGGCACTACAGTTAGCCCAAGGGTTCTCCTAATCGGGTTTTGATGATAACAAATCATGGTTAAGTGACTAATTGGTTTAAATGTTTAATAATCTCAGGTATAAACTCAAAAATTCATCAAATGACCAAATGGATACAAGATCGAGACGCTTGGAAGACTTGTGATCATAGGAAACTAATGTAAGATGAATGTATGAGTGCACTTAGGATTTTCATACGTTTTATGCATTTTAGAAAACTCGGTTTATTCTTTAAAACTTCGATTTCATTAAAACCCGAATTTCTAACTAATGTACTTTAGGCAAAATGTTTTATAATTGGCTTAATAATTTACCTAAAGACCTTACCTAAGTGTTAGAAAAGAAAGGAATAAAAAAAAATAGGTTTTCGGGGCAAAAAAATGCTCAACCGATCGAGGCTATGGCCAACCAGCTCAACCGGTTGAGTAACCGGTCGACCGGTTGTGCTCGTCCGGTCAAGGACCAGTCGAGGGAGGTCAAAAAAACTTCTCTCTCTCCCAATAGCCTTCTCTTCCCAGTCAAGGGGTTTCTCTTACCAGTCGAGGTTCGGTTGAGGCAACGGTAATCTATCATGCATTAAATGTTCCAACGGCTAGTGAACCGGTCGACCCCTAGCTCGATCGGACGAGGTTACCTTTTGCCGTTTTTGACTCCCGAGCTTAGAAACCTATAAATTGAGAGTTCCACTTCATTTATTGATAAGAGAACACTTATATTCAATAGCCTATCTACTTGTTCTTGATAAAAAAGCTCTCATTTCTTTCATAGTGCATTAAATCACTACTTGCATATCCTTTAGTGCACTCTTGTGTGTCATCCTAGTTTTGTCTTGTATTTGAGCCATCCTTAAGCTAGGTTGAGTGATTATATCTTGTAAAAATCTGAGTGTTAAATCCTTCAAGAGGGTTGAATCTTGAAGAGGTTGTGTAAGAGCCCATTGGAGCCAGAATCCAAGTGTAGGAAGATTGGAAGCTTGGTTGAAACTTCAAGTTAGTGGAACCCTCATTCAGTTAGGAGGTTGAGGAAAATGGACGTAAGCAAGGAAGTGCCGAACCACTATAAACCCGAGTTCGAATTCTCTAAACTCTATTTCTTTAATTTGTTTATATTTTGTTTAAATTTGTTGTGATTGAAAAGATTTTAAAAACCCAATTCACCCCCCCCCCCCCTTTTGGGTGTTTTTCTTAACTAAGCATAACCTTTGTTTTCTCAGATACCAATTGGTATCACAAATGTTTTCTGGTGTAGCCATCAGGACTTGAATGTTAGGCTTGTTGCCAACCTAAACATGTGTTTGAGGTGATCTTTGAAAACTAAGAGTGAAACCAGGAGTACGATGACCTTGAAAACTAGGATCATATCTGTAGTAACACCTATCTGCAGAATGACCAAACTTCATGTAGACTTGACATACCAACTTTTCAGCATTAGTAGTAGCATTATTATTCCAAGTATTCCAGGACCTCTGACCACCATTGTTAAAACCACCTCTACCTTGAAAACCATCCATTCATCTGGGAAAAAAATTACCTCTACCAAAATTAGGGCTAAATTGATTGTTATCAGTAAAACCTCTACCATGAGAAAAAATGTCTCTACAAAAGTTACTCGGACCTTGTGTAATATTAACAAAAGCAGTTTCAGAGTCTAAACCCTTACTATGTTTCTCAATCCTAGCCTCTTGTGCTAATAAAAGAGACTCAATTTCTTCTACCAAATAATCCTCAATTCAAGAATTAATTATGAGAAAGAATGTGTTGTATTCACTAGGCAGTCCATTTGTGATAGCATCAATGTGATCTTTTATAGAGAGATTCACACCAATAAGAGCAAGTAAATCAACAAAACCACGAATTTTAAACAAATATTCATTCATACTTAGAGATTCTTTTTTGGTGTTCTGAAGCAAGGTTTTATACTGTGAGATTTTAGCACGTGTTTGAGAAGCAAAACATACATCCAATGTCTTCCAAATTTGAAAAGCAAATTCACAATTTATACACCTCGAAAGAACTTCTTCGGACATTGATGAAAGAAGCCAAGAAACCAAGAGTTGATCTTGTTTTTCCCAATCAAGAAAATCTTGATTCACTATTCCTCGAGATCGATCTTCTGAACTTTGAAATTTTAAGGCGAATCACGAGCTCCAATGACAAAATGTTGAAGATTGTGACCACGAATTGCTGAGAAAATCCGTTTCTCCAAATAAAAAAATTATGATTTTTAACTTAACTGAGATAGAATGATTGAACGAAATATGGACAAAATGACTAGAGGAAGAAGATTTTAAGGTTTGTTGAGATTTCTCCATTGATGAAGTTGAGCGCTCTGATACATATTATAACTGAGAGAATAAAAAGAGAAATAATCCAGTGAAAAAAGTTCTTATTAAATCCTATGTTCTTTTCTTTATAGAGCAAACCTCAATATGTATACCACAATTGTTTCTACCCACTAACAAACTTGCTCACATGTGTACGACACTAACAACATGTTAGAGCAAACTAACGGCATAACAAACTAACAACTTAACAGCAGCTTAATAGCTTATTTTATAATCCTAATAGGTTGGCTAACTTTGTTTCTCGGCGCCCTCAGTTTCTTGGCAATCGGAGTTATATTATTGCCGGAGACATTCGGATCCGAATCGAACGGTATCCATTCGTCAAAGATAACCGCTGCCCTCAAACTCTTTCACCTCCTCTGCTTCGCCATCGCTTGGGGCGCATCTCTCTAGGTCACCTTCATTGGCGTCATCATAATGTTCAAGTAATAATTCTTTATGACCCGATTTTGCCTGTTGTGCTCTGTTTGGTCGCTGAGAAAATGTAGGTTATTTTTTCCCAAATTTTATTGGCGACCAAAAGGAGGTACTGGATAGTTACTGTAATTTTTTTTTAATTGTAATGATTGAGAAGTATAATGATGACTCGGGAATCTTCCGAGGCATTCGGTAATTTGCAAAGCAAGATGTTTCCTGCTTATTTCTCTATGGTTGGGGTCTACTGGTGGGAAAATGATTATCCTATCTATGGGGCGAGGGCCCTCTCCAGTTAGTCCAGGCCGGATGGAGTTGATACGCTCACACACTGATGCAGCTCTTAACAACTTTTGTCTCTTTCGTTTAGAGTCATACTCCTCGTCAGATGGGCCTCCGTTAATGTAGTTTATAACGGCCTTGGGGGCGGCCAAGGCCCTGGGGGCTCCAGAGTTGTGATTTTGGGAAGCGTCTCTACCTCCGGCTTCTGAGCGGAGGTATTGCTTTAAGTGTCCCGCCCTTATGAGCCTTTCGACCAAATAATGGAGGCACCTGCATTCTTCCGTTGTGTGACCATGCTCCTTGTGGAAGACACATTTCTTGCTATGATCTCTTTTGGTTGGGTCCGTTCTGAGGGGTATAGGCCACCTGAAGTCGGACAAACCTTGGATCATAGGAAGAAGTTTTTCATATGATATGGAAAGTGGCATGAGGGGTGGCCTTTCCAGGCGACTTGGTCCCTCCTGTCTTCGATCTGACGGCCTCGGCTGGTCCGGAGGTTTGGCACTTCTTTCCGTGCCACTTCTAGATGCTTGCCCAGCAACTAGGACTTGCTGGGTGGCTGCTCGTACGTCATCTTTGAGCATTGAGTATTTGTTTGCACGTCTGAACAAGTCGTCCATCGTTGTAGGAGACTTTTTAGCTAGTGATTCGAAAAATGGTGTGCCTGGACAGATGCTTCATTTGAAGATCTGTAGGACAGCATCCATACTGCAAGCCTCTACTTGAAGCACGGCTTGACCAAACCACTTCACGAACTCCCTTAAGGATTCGTTATCCTGTATTTTTATGTTTTGCAGAGTGCTGATGTTCTGCTTGTGTCGAGCGGAGCACAAGTATTGTCCCACGAAAGCTTCGGATAGGTCCCTGAAATTGCCAACAGAATTGGGAGGTAGACGATGAAACCATGAAAGGGTCTGCCCTTGTAGACTGGCGGGGAATACTTTGCACAGCAGCGCGTCGTTGCCAATATCGAGCGTCATGAGCTGTCGATAATGCATGATATGGTCGAAGGGGTCGCTGGACCCATCGTATGTGGAGAATTTTGGTACGAGGAATCCCCTTGGGGGCTCATAATGAATGATGTGAGAGTAGAAAGGCGTGAAGAGCATGTCGTCCAGCCTTTTGCTGATGGAGCCAATGGGTGGCTCGTTTGGGAGGTTTCTCCCATCTTGTCGCGCCGCTAGATGCGAGTGAACGTTCCGCACCATGAGGGTGACCATAGGGTCACGGTGCGGGAGCACGTTCTGCACCATGGGGGTGACCACATGGTCAGGGCGTGCTGCCCAGGTTGTGGCTGCTGGTGATCTTGGTCTCCCAGGCTCTTGTGGGCCTAGTCTTGCACGTATTGAATTTGACAACTGAGATTTTCTGTCGCGTTGCCTTTTTGTTGAAAAATGAGTGGAGTCCGAGCTTTCCTCACGGGGAGCTCGAGGCATGGGCGTGTATGGCTCATGTGGCCTCACGTTGTACGTTTCTGGGATAGCTCCCGCTGTCCCAGGATATATTGACTCTGGTTCTGACCTTGAGTTTGCTACCTGGCCTCTCGAACGTTGCAGACGGGGAGGCCCTGATGTTGAAGCCTGGATGCATAGTACTGCGTTTTCTTCTCTTAATCTTTCTGTCTCCTGGAAGAGAGCTTTCAATTGTCGCTCGCTTGCCAACTGTCTTCTTTCGATGGCTCGGCGCCATTCAGAATTATCTTCCTGTTCCCTACCAGATGAACGACTTTGGGAAGGTGTGGTCATCTTTGCTGGTGACTGAATCAGTGATATGCTCCCACAGACGGCGCCAATGTTGAGGCCTCGCGTCCCTGGTGATCCACGTAGTTGCCAAATGGGTGGACGCACGATCTCAACTAATATAGATTCTTGATTCAATCGTATTACCTGCAAAAGGCGTCCGGACAGGGTGTCCGGACGCACCCTCCGATGGTTTTGTCAGCCATGGTTAGAGAGATAGAGATAAATCAGTTGGCCTTTTACTAGGTATAGCAAGCTTACCTTCCTCTTTGTGTGAAGGTTCATATATATAGTATCAGAAGCTTTGTTTCTCTCTTTAATGGCAGGGAGATATTTTGTGTTGTCATGATGACACTAGGTGGTGGCAAGGTCATCATCACCCTACAGGCGGTTGCCAGAGATCGTGGTAGGTGTTGCGACTGTCAGAAGTCGTGGTAGGTGATCGTGGGAAGTGATCGTAGGAAATGACTTGTCGTCACTTCATTCTTATCTTTTCACTCTGCAGGTGATGGAACGTGGGTCATGGCAGACTGTTGTGATAACGTGTAAGACTTGCTTACTTTAGTCAATGATCCGGACAAACATACCCGGATAGTGTATGTCGGTCGTTCGGATGCGTTGTGGCAGTCGTCCGAATGTTATGCTTGTGAGTGTCGTGTGCCTCTCCTTGAGGGAGTCCGGATAGGAGAGGCGCGCCACGTATACTCTTAGGGAAATCCGGATGAGGTTGATCCGGATGAGAATGTGTGTCATGCGTCATCAGGAGATGTGTGTCATGTGTTATCAGGAGATGTGTACCACGTGTTATCAGGGAGAGGGGTCCCTACACCGGTCACATTAATCCACCATCCAACAAAATTAGGAAGGTCATGTTTGGTTGTTCACATTAATCCGCCATCTAGAGTAAACAGTAATTCAAACCTCAGTTAGTATATTATATATATTCTTTATTTTATCTTTTAATTTTCTATTTTATTCATTTTATAAATCAATAAATTTTAGATAAAAAATTTAATTTGTAATAAAAAATAATAAAATGTATTATTTAGTATATGCTAATTGTTTTATATATTTTAAGAATATAATATAATATTTTTTATTTATACATTTTAAATATTTTAATAATAAATATTGTTAGTAAAAAATAAAAATTATAGTGATTGAATTCTTTTTTAATACTATTGAACATGTGAAAGATTCTTTTTTTTTTTAATAAAAAATATTAAAGTGTAGTGTAATTTTTATTTCAAATAAATATTTATTTATTTTAAAATTTAAATATAAATATGATATGACATATCTCTTTTCATATAATACTTTAAAATATTATATTATATACACATCTTATCTTATAATATATAATATCAATTCTCTAATATATAAAAAATTTCAAGTTTTTTTTTTCTATCTAAGATTGATTTTTTGCTTGTATCCTCTATAAATATGAGATTATCAATATTTTTCAAATAGATATATATCGTATCCGTTTCTTTCGATACGATATATCTCAATATTTTCGTTTTTATATATCATTAAATTTATTTGATTCAATTAATCATTTTTATAAATTTAATAAAAGGTTATATGCTTATTTGGCTAATTGTATTTAAAAAAAATGTTTTTCCCCAAAAAAAAAAATGGAAATATTAGTTTTTGGAAAAATAATATGTTAGCTTATAAAAAAGTTATTTAATAAAACTCTTATAAACTAATTACCGTTTAAAATCCGTGGCTTTGATTTGAGCTTTAACTTGAACTTAAAGCTAAAAATGGGAAAATGAACGAACGAGGCAGTATTCTATCCACAACCATCTTTTTCCTTTTTCGTTTACATACGTGGCAGTTTTAAATAATACCACGTCAACATTCTATTCAATCATAACGTGTACCCCGAAAACAAGAAGGGTGTTTTTGGGAACTTAATAATTTATATATCAACGTGACCCACTAGTCAAGGAAGAAGAACGAGTCGGCCAGGTGTTGCTCTCTTAATCGTACCTGCTCCTTCAACGTTGCCATATCGGAACTAGATTCAGTGAGTCACTCCGTCGTCAGAAATGGGTTGGCTGACTCGGTTTCTCGGCGCCGTCACTTTCTTGGCCGTCGGAGTTATTTTCTCGCCGGAGACATTCGGATCCAAATCAGACGGTAGCCATTCGTCAAAGCTAACCGCTGCCCTCAAACTCGCTCACCTGCTCTGCTTCGCCACCGCTTGGGGCGCCGCTCTCTGGGTCACCTTCATCGGCGGCATCATAATGTTCAAGTAATAATTCTTTTCGACCCAATTTTGCCTGTTGTGCTCGGTTTGTTTGCCGAGAAAATCTAGGTCATTTTTTCCCAAATTTTATCGGCGACCAAAGGGAGGTACTGGATAGTTCCTCTAAATTTTTTAATTGTTATGATTGAGAAGTATAATGATGACTCAGGAATCTTCCGAGGCATACGTTCGGTAATTTGCAAAGCAAGATGTTTCCTGCTTATTTCTCGATGGTTGGTGTGTGTTGTGCGGTTTCAACGGCGTCGTTTGGTTATCTACATCCATGGAAGTCTTCTTCTACCGCCGAGAAGTACCAGCTAGGATTTCTTCTCTCCGCCTTTGCTTTCAATCTCACAAATTTGCTCGTCTTTACACCAATGACAATTGAGGTATCGATTTTCTAGCTATATTGGGCATTTAGGTGACTAGTTTGACTTATATGTTTCTGAATTTTGTTGTTTTCCACCATTTTCCCATAAAGTGTTCATTGTTGCCTCCATTTTTTTTGTTTTTATTTTGCCTATGTTTGGTTGCTGAGAAAAATGTAGGAAAAAACATAGAAATTCGCACAGCATAAGTGCCAATTTTGGGCCCTGACAAGTATTTGGTATAGTTGGCTTGAAAATTTCCTTCTTTTGGGACGAAAAGGACCGTAAGCACTGGGTACTAGAATTTGCTTCTCTATTCTTTCACATGTTTGCTCGGTGACTAACCTTGACATATGATAAGTATATTCATCAAATATCTAATATTAATTGCAGGCAGTAATTTTTGGGTAGAAGATGATTCCCAAAGAAATGCAGTGCTCTTTTTTTTTTTTTTGTTGATACCTAGAATGGGAGTGCTATGTGCTGGTGCTAAAATGATTTTGTTGCTGATGTATAATTTTTTGGGGCCCCTTTTTGGACAGATGATGAAGCAGAGGCACAAGGTGGAGAGAGAGCAAAACATTGGTGAGGAAATTGGGCGGTCAAAGAACAAGGAGGTTGCCAAGGTGAATCCAAAGCTTGCAGCCATGAACAAAAAATTCGGTATGATTCATGGACTATCATCCCTTGCCAATATCATGTCCTTTGGCAGCCTTGCAATGCATTCATGGTACCTAGCTGGTAAAATGGACCTGTAACTTGATCTCCATTCCCCTGTATTGGGGAAGGACATGTCTGGCATAGATTTATGTTGAGGACTTATCCCCTTCCTTTCTTGGATGAACAGTGCTGACTACTTTGTGGCCAAGTTATGTAATACTTGTGATGGATTGAGAAAAAATACTTGTTTGTGGACACATTTGGAACAAAATTTCATAAAGTTACATGGGATGCCTTATAGATATTTCTGTTTATGGGAACGAAATCATTCTGTTCTGTTTGTGTAGCCTTTGAAGCCAGCCCATTTTGTTGGTAATCAGGTCATTGGTATTCATTTTATCATTTATAATGTTCTTTTGAAGATTTATGATATTGAAATTCTGTGTTTGCTTGACCTTGACATCTTCCATCTGCACAATGAGTCTGTGGATGGATGTAATTAAGAAAAATTTGACTCATTTGAATGCTAGTTTTCTTCTAGGAAAAAACTACTAAAAAGTGATGGTTCAATTCATTGTAGAACTTAAATCCTAGATTAAATATCTGATTAGCATCCAAATATTTGCATACCTCCTTTATTTGTGTATTTAGTTTTCCAGTATGTTATGCATGGAAATATGATCCCATAAGGTCAATCATTCAAATATCATCTAAGGAGTCCATATTTTTGTGCCTGAATTACTGGATTGCATGACACTATCGAGCATCTGAATTTTGATTCCCAACAACTTGCATATCAAATAACCAAGATTTAAAATTTGGATAATATACCACACTTGACATGGGCAATGCAGATAGATATTTTGAATTCCTGTTAAGAGAATTAAAGTGCTAAATGGGGCTCATTTGAAGACCCATGTGAAACTTAATGAATTGAGTCGATCTCCATGAACGCCCAAATGCTTGTATATGTAATTGTCTGCTTATTGCAGCCTGACAACCACCCCACCCTTCTAAATATGTAGTGTTGAAATGGAAAAAGAAAACTTTTCTGGTAAAAGTAGTGTGGAGCCCATGGGTGCTAACAAAAGTAGGATTCTTTGCTTGGGAAGCAGCTTGGGGAGAGAGTTTGACTCTAGATCACCTAAAACAAAGGGGATGGACTTTGGCGAATGATGTAATCTTCCTTGAGGAGAAATCAACTGACCATGTCCTTCATTATGCTAAAATGAGAATTTTATGGCCCTTATCATTCTCATTGTTTAAAGTTGAGTAGGTGTCGCCTTCTACAATTAGAAAAACATTATCAAGCTGACAAGGGACCTTTAGGGGAAAGAAGAATATGAAGGTGTGGAGGGCCGCCTCTCCATGCTTATTCTAGACCATTTATTAGGAGAAGAATCATAGAGCTTTTGTCAATGAAGAACAAATAGATCAAGCTTTAAAAAACCTTTTTTGTGCTCTTGTCTGGCTTCGGATTGGAAAGTCTTAGATGAGCTTCTATGTCTACTTTAGATTTTGTTGATTGGTTGGACTGTTTTTTTTATTGGGGGCGGTGTTTTTTTGTTAATCTCCCCATCTTAATGTCATTTTGGGATCTTTGTATATTTCTTGTGTATTTTGGTGTTGTTTATAATATTTGTCTATACCTTTGAGGTCTCGCTCAAGTGATTAAGGGATGGGGAGGGTTTGTGGGAGGTTGCAGTTGGGACAAAAGTTTACCTATTAAAAAAAATATATATATATAAAATTTGTCTATAAAAAACACTTTGATGTTATGAACAATGGAATCAGTCCTTAATATTAAAAAGGGAAATGGTTGATAAACAGTCGCTACTTGTTTCAAGTAGGATGGGTAGGAAAGCTGGTAGTTTTGCAAACTTAAATTGGCCAAGGAAAAGTGGGATTTTTGATAAGAGTATAGTTATTTTAAAAAATAATTCTTAAATTATTGTAATAGCAAAAACACTTTAATGTTATGAACAATGGAATCAGTCCTTAATATTAAAAAGGGAAATGGTTGATAAGCAGTCGCTACTTATTTCAAGTAGGATGGGTAGGAAAGCTGGTAGTTTTGCAAACTTAAATTGGCCAAGGAAAAGTGGGATTTTTGATAAGAGTACGGTAATTTTAAAAAATAATTCTTAAATTATCGTAATAGGAAAAACACTTTGATGTTATGAACAATGGAATCAATCCTTAATATTAAAAAGGGAAATGGTTGATAAGCAGTCGCTACTTGTTTCAAGTAAGATGGATAGGAAAGCTGGTAGTTTTGCAAACTTAAATTGGAGTTTATGGTTCTTTCTCAACTAAGGAAAAATGAGATTTTCGATATGAGTACGGTAATTTTAAAAAATAATTCTTAAATTACCGTAATAGGAAAAACACTTTGATGTTATGAACAATGGAATCAATCCTTAATATTAAAAAGGGAAATGGTTGATAAGCAGTCGCTACTTGTTTCAAGTAAGATGGGTAGGAAAGCTGGTAGTTTTGCAAACTTAAATTGGAGTTTATGGTTCTCTCTCAACTAAGGAAAAATGGGATTTTCAATATGAGTACAGTAATTTTAAAAAATAATTCTTAAATTACCGTAATCCTTAATATTAAAAAGGGAAATGGTTGATAAGCAGTCGCTACTTATTTCAAGTAAGATGGGTAGGAAAGCTGATAGTTTTGCAAACTTAAATTGGAGTTTATGGTTCTCTTTCAACCAAGGAAAAGTGGGATTTATTTATAAGAGTGATAATTTTAAAAAATAATTATTAAATTATTGTAATAGGAAAAATAATTTCAAATTTATTATAGTTTTTATCAGATAAGAGGGAAGGATAATTTCAAATTACTTTTCAAATTACTCTAATAAAAAAAATCCAGAAAAAGTGATTTATGTCTCTCCTTTAAGATTGACGATGTAGGTTATTTTATAAGAATGATTACTAATAAAAAAAAAAAAGAAGTATCTTTATTCACATTGCAAATAATTCCAATTCAAAAAGAAAAGTTAGAAACTTCTGAATACGGATCAACACAGTCTTCAAGAAAGATTTTTATCGATTTGGAAGATAGGTCATATCAATTATTTTCTCAAAAAAGATTATATAATTTTAAAATACATATACATAAATTAAAAAATAAAAATAAAAATTTTATTATAAAACTAGATATATTTTTTCAAAATAATTTTTATAAGATTAAAAAAAAAATATGTTCTAATAATTTTAAATTTTTAAGAAATTTTTATTATATCAATAATTTGTATAAGATTAAAAAAAATAATGTTTCAATCATTTTTAAATTTTATCTTTAAAATTAATTAAAACATTTTAATTTTCCTTAAAAAAAAATCTTTACAAATCAATTGGTGGATAAAAAATTAAATTTTAATTCAAATGAAGTTTTTCCTTCCATTTTTAAATTTGTCTTAAAAAAAAATTAATAATCTATTTTTATATTTATTGATTTTTTTTAAAATTCGGAAACAAATTTTATCACTTTTTTATTTATATTTATTAAAAAATATAAATATAAATATATTTTTTAATGAATGAAAATATTTTTTTATTTTTATTTTTCATTTATTAATTATGGTAAAAAAAAATAATGTTACAGAAGTTTTGCAGAAGATGATTTTTAAGATGTGATCATTTCTCTTAGGAAAATATCATATTAATTCCTTCCTAAATTAAATTACATTGTAATTTTCTTAAAAAGCTTTAAAAAATTAAAATCATTATAGATTTTATTTTATTTAAGTGTATTGAATATTTTTTATTCAAAAAACATATCTTAAAATATAATTTTTTTTATTCAAATTTTGAAAACCATTTATTGTAGAAAGAAAAAAGCACATGGAAAAACAATTAAAATTTATTTTTAATTAGTTAATATTCATTATTTTCAAGATAAAATTAATGATTAAGAAAAATAATTATTTAATTTCTCATTTGATTTAATATTATATCATATTTATTTTTATATTCAAAGTGTTCATTTCTTAATTATAAATGGTGAAAAATATAATTTGGAAAAAAAAAATGATGTGATATCTTCAAAGCCATAAATCTGAAATTAATTAGGTATTGTCATATTTTAAGGAAAATAAGATATCAAAATATTTTCCTAGGTCATATCAATTATTTTCTCAAAAATTTATTTAAATTTAATCTATAAATAAGCAATAAAAAGTTAATTTTTTCTATAACAATAGATATTATTTTAATAATAATTTGAATAAGGTTAAAAAGGAAATTATGTAATTTGTGTTACCAATGATTTTAAAAATGAATTAAAATATGTTAATTAATTTATTTATTTTTTAAATATTTACTGGTCGATATATAAAAATTACTTCTTTTAACTGTGTTCAATTATCAAAAATCCCTTAAGCAAAAGAGTCTTTGGGTTGTGTTGGGAGACATGCAGGAGTAGGGATGGCAATTGGTCGGGTTTTTTCGGGTACCCTCTCCGTCCCACCCCTAATGGGACATGGTTCAATTTTAAAACCCTAGACGGGTTCGAGTATTGCCCAGATGCATATAAGCTAAATAAATAGAGAGATTCCCATGAACATAAGAATTAAGTGGGAAAATAATAAATATTAGCAAAATTCTTTTTAAATTTTTTGTCAAATAACAGAATGACACTTTTAACTCAATCCGTCTTATTTATTTATATTTATTTTCATCCTTACCTCAAAAATAAATTTTAAATAAGATAGGACCAGTCAAAGTTATATTCAAACTCATTTGAACTGTTTTAAAAACTTTTCAAACCTCGAAACTTATTTTTATCTCAAACTTTTTTTTATTAAAGATAGATATTTTAAAAAACTTGTTTCAATGTTATCCCTAACTTAGGAATCTAAAAAAACTTTTTGAATGCATTTAAAAAAGATAAAAATATTATTGTTATAAATCTAATCGTTATCATTCTCATTAAAGATGGATATCTAAAAAAACTTGTTTCAATGTCATCCCTAAGACAAATTTTTAAATGCATTTAAATAAATATATAAATATTGTTCTAGTAAATCTAGCCATTCAAAACGAGTTTAGGCCCTCGAGACAACCGAAGATGTAATCTCGACAGCACTATATGTCACTTATCACGAGCAGCCTTCTCTACTTAGCAATTGCACTTTCCTAAAAAAGGAGTGGTTAGATGGTTTTTGGGCATGCTCCTCCAATGGCTAAATTAGCTCCGAGAAGAACTCCATAGCAAGTCGAAAAGAATTTTATGGGTGTACCAGGTTTTTGGCGTTGATGCCTTTTATAACGGAAGGTCTATAACGTTTTTTTGAGCCTTTATGATTGGCATTTATTACAGCTTTAGGTGCACATTAATATGTAATGCGAATCATTGATTATCATATACGGTTGGTTGGCAATTAATGTGATGAATATTAACCTTAAATGATGGGTAACCGCCGTATTTATATTCCAACTGCCCCGGAAGGGAATTATGTTCCATGGCCGGGCTTTTATCTATGTGAGTGACCCTGCCTGCTTGCCCCGGACGGCCTTATGGGCCTACTTCTATGTCCTCCCTCCCATTTCATATTTGCCCAGAAATTCATGGAATAAATTCACATATTTGACTTATATTAAGAGTGAAGATGGGTTAATATTTTATATGGTTGACCCATATTTCCGCTTCTTCATCCAGTCGCACTGGTGGCGCACGTGAGTGGCTGGTCTTTGACCCTGCATATGTCCCATGAGCAGCTAATGGTCTCTGCTTTACCCTTTTTCTTCCCCTTTTAAGCACATGTTAGGTTCTCTTGCTATGTCACTTTCATGTCTTGGCATCTACTGCAAATGCTCAAATTCGCAACTTCCAGCCTCCTCCCCATCTAAAATTGCGCCAACCGAAGAAGAAAATGCGAGTTGGAAAAATCCCCACTTGCAAAAACTTCCAAAATAGAGATATATCCGGACATAAAACTGAGAAGAAGACATAAAAATAAAAGCCATCATATCCTACACCTAAAGGCAGTTACACCATGGGTATGGGTTAGTGGGGACTGGGGAGTAGGAAGGTTCCGTATCTATCAGTAAACAGGTTGCACCCTACCTTGTTGGATGGATAGGCATCAAGAGGAAGAGTTCAACCATTTTGGGCTGCAGACGCCTATTTTGTCTTCAATTTGAGCTTTTGGATATAACTCCAAAAGCTAGTCCCAGCGATAATCTGTGTGGCTTTTACGTGTCATGTATATCGATTTATGCCAGGAAATGGTCCCGGATGCAGCTTGTAGCTTGTAATTTCTCTGGTTTTGGCTTTACTTTCCCAACCTTTCTTGTTCATTTTGAACTTGGAAGAAATTGCTCGAAGGGACACTTGGAACAGAGCAATCCATTCAGACGATGTTAAAACGGCGCTTGATTATTTTTGGTTGAGAATTTGAGATAGACCGGTGATTATTAAGAGGGTGTTCCACATACTGCCAATATAATGCCCAAGTATCGTGTTTGTTGAACCAACTGCTAAATATCACATGGTTTTGATGTTTTCATGCTTGAAAGCTACAGAAAATGGTAACGTGAAACACACTACTATCAGTCATTTTGATTGTGCCAAAGCATGTATCTAAAAGAATTTGTTTCTGTTCTCGTTGATAATCTAATGTTGTGGGATCTCTACATATCAATTTGATATTCTCCATCTAAAAAAAAAAACACAGAAGATAAATCAAACATGAATCATTTTTTTTTCCTTTTTGCTTTTGAACCCAAATGAATAAAGAATCTTCTAACCAATCCTGCCAGCCATCAGCCATGTGCCTCTCCAACTGTACGATGACCCGACGACAGGAAGAAAACATCATATGGCCGACCCCATTAACGAGTCAATGAATTGATCATGCTATCTGTCAAGAGAAACAATCGGGTAGGGAATAAAAGTACCACCAGCAAATGCATGTGCTGAGATGCAACAAGCCTACTGAACCGTTTCAAGGACTCTCGCCCAGTCTGAAGGATGCCTGAGAAATTGAATTGGTCCTGTCCCATGTTGTTAGATACCATTGGGCTGCCCACAATCACACCAGCATGAATGCCACCGGGTGCTACGATGGGCCACCAGACCTTGCGGCGTTGCTCTCTTTTGGTTTTCCTAATGCTGTTCTGCTCCTGACGGATCACACTCCTGACTGATCTCAAGTAGGATTTCATGTCGTGATCTCTCTGAATGGTTCCATCTGAACCATATGCAGAGCTGTCACTTAGGATCTCCAGTGGGTGGGGTGAGTTCAGGAAGACCAATTTTGCTGCCAAGAGCTGCCTCTCTGCATCGTTGGCATCTGAGACAGGACGGCTGAGAAGATATAGACCACTGCCTGAAGGCAGGAGATGATGATGCGGAGAGTGCTTCTCTTCAGGCTGGAGGATCAGAAACTCACCCATGGGAGAATACAAAACCTTCTGTAGTACAAAAATCCACATTGGCAATGTCAGTTTAATTTTTCATATTTTCGGACCCCATATACAAGTCCTTAGAGTAATGGAGATAGTACCTGGTTATTCAGACAAGGATGATTCCGAAAATTCCCATTAACAGCCTTGAGTAGCTCTGCTACATGCCTAGGATAATTGCAAGAGAATGCCCGAGGCACAATGTCTCGGTGCATTGTGACAGCCTGAACATGACTCCTAGGCAGTCCAAGCTCATAAAGCAGATGGTCACCTCCGCACATTATAGATGGTGCCCCAAACGTAATGACTGGAAGCAAGGAAGAAGGTGGCACTACACCCCTTATTAGCAACATGAGATTTACAAGCAGGGACAAGCTTCCCCCTAGAGAATGCCCTGTAAAACGGAATGTGGCACGTTCTCCTCGAGCTTGCAGGTGGGAAAGGACTTCTGGCAACATCTGCTCATAGATCCCTTTTGCTGCCTCATATATACCTCTATGCACAGGCACATCCAGTCCCTATAGCAAAAACATTTACCACATTCCTCTATAAGACAACCTTAGATTTGGATTTTTTACATTCATCTTCATGCTCCGAAACCAACTCAAAACTCACCAAACAGTAGAAACTAGTGAAAGGGAAAATTACCTCAAAACTAATCGGCTCAAACAGTAGATTTGCTTGCCATGATGCTAGTGACTCAGACCCCTGCACATTAAAATATGACACCAAAAGTTTTTGAGTAAAATCAGAGAGGAAAATGCCAAAGATTCACAAAACATGAACAAATCAATCAAATAAATATGAAATGAAGAAAGAGTTTTGGGTTTTCTTCAACCTGAATGACGAAGAATCTTGTTCCAGTCCGGTCATCGTCACATATGAACCACTCACAGGGTGTTGTAAGCACTGAGTTCAAATCATCGGCAACAGCCTGCTTCACTTCCTCCTTTGCAGCAACAACAGCAGTCACAGAATCGGTGGTTGCCATGAAAGAAGCAACCTCTGAATTTATTATACCAACACTGTCATTGCTTCTGTTGCTTCCTTCATCCGAATCTTTACCGATCTCGGCTTTTGAGGATTTGAATGGAAGTATGCTCCTGGTACGAGAATGCAAATAGGAAGCAGCAGAGGCAGCAATCTGATAAGCAGCAGATGCACTTAGCTGATGCCCATCATTCTTCTGCTCCCCCTTCTCCTCCTCTGCCTCTGCCTCCTTTGGATCTGCTTCTGCTTCTTGAACTTCATCTGACCCCTGCTCTTTCTCAGCTTTCGTAGTCATTTCTCTCTTCTCCACTGATGAAGTCACAAATCGCAGCCCATGATTCTTCAAGAGAATTCCTGGCTGAATCAATGGAAAATGAAAATAAATCTCCACTCACATAATTATAAACTCAATATAATGTAGCCTTCACACGATGCAGATTACCAATCCCCAACCGGGAAAAATTTTCAGATAAATTTCTAATAATTGATTCAATTGAAGCATGGAAAACAGAGCATCGACCCCAAATCAAAATGAAAATCACACAAATCAAAAACAAACAGAAAGATTCAGTGAGGGCTATTCCCAAATATAATATTTTTTAGCAATTCTTTGATACACAAAGAAGTCATCAGATTCAAGAACAGAGCCAACGGGCATTTAAATAAAGCTTCATAAACATCACAGACTCCAGGGAAGATTCATCCCAATAGTTTCCTCCAAGAAAGACTCCAGGAAAAATTCACAATTTTGAATTTTCTGACACTATATTATTTATTTATGTAAACACCTTGAAATCCTAAATTTCCGTTTAAGGCAAATATCACAGAGAAACTAATTCAGATTAGAAGATCCTCCAGATGAAAAATCCAAGAACAGAAGTTTAGAATTTCAACCCACGATTCAAACAGAAAAAACCATCCTTTATCGATTGATTTTCACAGAGATGGAAAAGATTTTGATTGGGTTGAAAAAATAAGAAAGAGGGGAAAGTTGTTTTGATTGGGTTACCTTGATTCTGGGTATGGTATAAGCCAAGTTCCCAAGGTACGACATTTGCGCATACAGTTTGGCTTCAGGCAATGACACTCTCCGTAGGAGCCTTGAAAACGAGTCTCTATCGAATTGAACCTCCTTTTTTTCTTCTTCGTCATCGACTCTGCAACCATCACAACACTTCTCTTCCTCTTCCTCGTCATCACCGTCATCTTCATGATCATCATCACATTCGCTTTTCTGATCAACCTCAACACTCGCCTCTTGCTCTCTCCACCGAGACCTCACGTGAAGAATCTTCATAACCCAACTCTCGCTCCGCCCCTCCGACGCCGCTGATCCACTCACCCCCTCCTCAACCGCATCACCGCCCTTCTCCCCGTTGTCCACCAAAACGGCGTCGTCAATGCCAATGGCGTAGTACCCTTTTCCGCCGGGCCACAGAGATTTCAAAGAGTACTTGAAAGAGAACCCCGACGACGTTGTTTTCTGCGCCACCGTGGACCTCCCCACTGCGCTAACCTGAGTTGGATTCGCTCTGACGTCGACGGAGATCGAAGGTGAGATCCCATGAATCCCAGGCAAACACAGACTATCCATTCCTAATTCTTCTTCTTAGATTCGCATATAACTTCCAGGCTCCTATATAGTCTTAGTATTTTTCTCGGGAAAATCAGTTCGAGAAAGATGCAATCATTCAACCCAGAACCTTTAGCTTATAACGTGCACTCACAATCTTTGAATTCCGATTCGTGATCTGTCAATTTTTTCTCATATATAAAGAGAGAGAGAGAGAGAGAGAGAGAGAGGCGTTTGCGAGGGAGAAGGAGTTTAGATCCGTTCCGTGTTGCCGTGTTGGTAACCAAACTTCGGATTTATCCTCCTCTCAAACGGCGTCGTTCTGCCACTGCAGGTGACCAACCATTCAATTTTCCTAACCATTTTTAACCCAAAACAATTCAATCCCCTCTCTCTTCTCCTACTCTCTCTCTAAATCATCTTGTAAAAACAACCTCTAAATTATCTTAATTGTTTATCGAAAAAATTATAGAAAAAAAAAAGTTAAAAACAATGATTTTTTTTTAAAGCATTATTCTGATTTTTGTATTAATTTATTTAAAATTTTATGAACTTTTCAAAAATTAATTATATAAAATAAATAAATAATTAACAAAATTACCTCTATTTAACGACAAAATAATGAATAAAGCTTTGGATTTTTCTTGGAACGACGTCGTTTCGATCTGTATCCTCTGACTCACACGTGGCTGAAATGCCTTGTGTCGGGGTGCTGAAGCTTTTTAAGTAAGAAAGCGCGTGTTTGGCTGGCACATCATGCCACCTCAGTCACTTCGAAAAGGTTTTGGGGATATGTTTAGGTTGCCACGTCAACCTATACAGAGTACATGACGTGTTCCTAACTTTCGGTACGCAATTCTCAGACACTCGCGCCCTTTTGCGTGTACAATTTGAAGACTCACACGCTTTCCTTGCCCGACACCTGTTGTTTCTATGGAAAGCCTGAATTTTGAAATGGGCAAGGAAAGGGTAAAAGGTAAAAAAGTTAAAAGAATGTAACGGCTTACAGCTTGAGGACTTTTCTTAATAGTATGGTAATTTAAAAAAATTATGCTTAAATTATAGTAGTAGAAGAAGTTATTACAAATATATGATAGTTTTTACCACATAGGAGAGAGGAGAGAGGGTGAACTGATAAATTTTTTTAAAACCAAAATCATCTTTCAAACAATGAAGAGACGAGTTCTATGAAAAAAAATATATATATTTTTTTAAAAAAATTCCCCATTTACTCAAGGGAACTCGTCTCTTCAAGAGACGAGTTCCATGAAAAAAAAAAACAGTTGCTCAAGGGAACTCCCATGGAAATTTTTTTTTTTTTAAATTCCCAAATTATATAAAATAAAAAAAAACAAAAACAAAAAACAAGCTCAAGGGAACTCGTATCTTGAAAAAAAAATATTTTTTTTAAAAAAAACATTCTCAAATTATTTTTTTTAAAAAAGAGACGAGTTCCATGAAAATATATATATGTTTTGTTTAAGAAATTCCCAAATTATTAAAAAAAAAAAAAGGCAATTCCTCGAAGGAACTCGTGGAAATATATATATATATTTAAAAAATATATATATCTGTGGACCCCGCATTTCGATTGCTCGATGCGTTTCCCACTCGATGGCGAGCTCGAATTTTAATTTGAAAAATTGATTTATATTGATTATGAAAATGACTTGGAGTCGCCACTTATTTTTGTTTTATTTTTAAAAGGGTAAACAAAATAAGAAAGAAAAACCCTAAGTGTGACTCCTTATTTTGGAAAATGCGGTTTGCGAAAAACCGGATCGGGTTCGGGGGTCAGGTTACTTATCGGGAAGGTACGGTACAGACCGTAGCACCCCTTTAAGTCCCTAAAGTCGGGTCTCTACTAATAAAATGAAGCAATCATGGCAATTGATGAGGGAATCAATGAATACTCAGAATGATCATGCACATGTGAGAATCTAAACATGCGTACAGAAAATGACCCGAGCGGGTGTGGATGCGTACCTGGGCAGTGATCCATAAAGCGCTATCAAGAAGTGAGGTTAGCGCACAATTAAGGAATAATTTCGAGCATGTCATAGAGCAGAATAAAATCGATCATACATGACAATTAAATCAATCAATCAGCCAATCAATCATGAAATCCCATATGTAGGGCCCCCACCAAAGCCCAATCTATCTTGCACGAATTAATCTCACAAATTCCATTATTCTGAAATTATGAAAATTGCATTCGTGCTTATGTAAAACCAAGAAAAACATAAGGTTTGAGAACCGGAGTAGAATTAAAATTGTTCGAGTAAAGACTGGATTTTTTTAAATTTGTTTGAAAATTGGAGTCTCGAAATGCGGGGTCCACAAAATGGCGACTCCACTGGGGATTGTTTAGAGGGTCAAACTTGAACTTAGAATGAAGCAAACGTGGCATTCGATTGGACGATCAGTGGATACCTATTTCTTGATTGCACATTGAGAGTTCCCGAGTTTTCACTTTGGGACATTGACATGTTGATCATATTGGTTGATAATTTTGATTGGGGATTCTGATATAGCAAGTTTCTTCATGCTTCATTGATATATTTGTTTGAGATATTTGACCTGCTGATTATGATGATTGATTCGTATTGATAGAGGATTTTGAGATAGCTATTTTCTCTGTGCTTCATTGCCATATTCATTTAAGATATCGACATGTTGACTGTATTGATTGTCTATCTTATTTTGCTTAGCATAGTGATTTTGATATTTGTCATGATTGTTTGGATCGTCTGGCATGTATGGATTCATTGTTATACATTGTTTGATTTGACATGTCGATTCTTTGGATTATATATTCTCTTGATCATCTTTGAGCATGATGTTTGTATCACTATTCATTTTGACTATCATAGTTTGTGTGTGGACATGAGTGATATATCATGTACTCTGCCTGACTGCATGTCGCATGATTGCCCTTCTTCTGCTTGATTGCATGTCGCTTGTCCATGTGGGTCGCACTTCTATCCTTCTACCTCCAAATCTCTTGGTTTCGGTCATTCCTTTCATCTCGGTTCTCACTATTGCAAGTGTGAGACCTTCTGTGTGCTTGCTCTCTGACCGAGCTAGTGATTAGGAGTAGGGTCTAGCGATGGGCTATATCTATGTTTGGGAGCATTCTGGAGGTGGTCGACATATTGATGCTGATTGGAGTCCGAACTTTGAAGACTTGTATAGCTCAGAGCTAGATTTCAGGATACTTGTGTGGTCAGTGTGTTTCCTTTTAGTTTCATAGGGTTTTCGGATGCACCCACACCGCTCACTGTGCACTTTAGTCGATTACTGAGTGTTGAGAGTTGTGAGAGTTTTCACCATTGGAACCTCTTGGGATGCGAGGTAGTGCATGTGTGGAGGTGATGACCACCTTGCATGGAAGCGTCCCGTCTCTTTGGAGGCGTGCAGAGGGTTGCGTACCGTCGGAGAGTATGATCGCTTCTGCTAGGGATCTTTAAAATCCACCCATATTCATTTAGAGCCACCTTTACCTCGTAGGTTGAGCCGTAGATCCTTCGATTAGGACTCCTTCCTCACACGTGGGTGCATCTAAGAGCCTTCAGAGCCTCTGTAGTCATAGTTTGGATTTGACACTCCCTCTTTTTAGTCTCCAGTTAAGAGTGCTCGGAGATCAGTATGAGTCTGAGTATCGGTTGGATCACCTTTCGTCTTGTCGCCTTGTATTGTGTTTTTCACTTGATGAGTTTAGCATGTTTTCTCCCTAGGGTTTTCGTTCTCATTTCTTGGCTTGACACACCCCTTCACTTGGTTATCACTCACATGATGCTTTGGGATATGTTCATTGATCATCTTTTTACACTGTATGCTTATAACGGGCTCAGTATCTCATCATTTGTTTGATCCTTGGTTCAATTTTCGACTCGATGCTCATATTTTCATTACGGAAAGGTGAAAGGCGCATTTTTCACATCCACACTTTTTTCAGAGAGTTGTCTTGATCACCTTACCATTTTTTCTCTTATGAAGTTCGAGTCGAAATTTGAGTTAAAGATATATGTTTATTGGTGGAGTACCGATCTCGTGATAGTGTGTTTTTCACACCTCTTTTATCTCGGATTATTGATGAAGATTCTTTGGTCACATTTGTAGCCATTTCGCAGTGGATACCTTTGTGACTCTAGAGTTTTCGTTAAACATCCAGATTTATGATTGCCACCTCAGGACCATGTGCTTGCATGTTGTATTGTCGTCTTTTAGAGTTTTATTTCGTGTCCTTCATCCGTTTTGTTTGCATTGTAGGGAGTCAGTTTAGGAGTCGGTTGAGTCTGGAGTCACATTCTTGGAGGAGAGTTCGAGGACGATTGATCAGAGCAGATTCATATCCGAGTTCAGATAGTTCAGTTGAGATGTCAGACGAGCTAGCTTCCACACTTGCTTCCATTCAGGAGTTCATGGCCGGAGTCAGTAGACGCTTGGATCAGTTAGAGAGTTCTCGTCAGGATCCTCATCCGGCTGGCGTGGTCACTGACGAGACGATTCCTCATGCATCTCAGACAGCACAGACTCGTCCACCTGGGGTTTCACTTGGTACTCCATTCCATCTGGTAGATCATTATGAGACCATTCCACCACCTACTGTCACAGTGCCGCCTCCCATGGTTCCTACTATTGAGGATACTCGATTGGCCGAGCAGGAGGCCAAGGTTGAGAGGCTTGAGTCCATGATGAGACAGATCAGATTGCAGGACGGAGGTTTGACTTGGGATGACAGGGATGGCATACCGGCGGCTAGCTTGCCCTTCAAGTTTCACATGCCAGACATTGAGCGTTACAGTGGGATTGGTTGTCCCAAGATCCACTTGAGGCTATACAGCACGGTCATGAGAGCACATGGTATAGATGATGCGCAGTTGGTGGCCCTCTTCTCGATGTCACTTAGTGGGGCAGCTCAGAGGTGGTTTGCTTCAGTTGAGCCTTCGAGACTTCGCACCTGGGAGGACGTGGCTCGTGAGTTCCTGACTCAGTTCGCTTTCAGCGCTGACATTGATGTATCCAGACGAGAGTTGGAGGCCACTAGGCAGAGGTCAGATGAGTCTATTTCTTCCTTTGTCACTCGTTGGAGGGCAAAGGTGGCTGGTATGATAGATCGGCCTAAGGAGCAGGATCAGATTGATATGGTTCTTCGGAACCTACAGCCGAGATTCGCGAGACGTCTTGTGGGCATCCCGTTTCAGGATCTTAGGAGTTTGGTTCATGCTGCTTTCAGTGTAGAGGAGGCTATGGCTCGAGGATTATGGACAGATACTGCTACTTCCCCTGACAGTAAGGGGAAGAGGCCGATTGGATCATCTACCAGATCTGGAGAGGTTGGTGCTATTAGCTATCGGCACCAGAGGCCCGCGCATCACTCAGCTTATAGGTCTCCTACAGTCAGAGCTCTTTTCTCTCTTCCACAGTATCAGTATCAGCTGGATTATGCTCAGGAGCCTTACATTGCTCAGACTAGCATGCAGCCGCGACCACCACATCCGAGAGCCGCTACTCACCCACCGCCTAGACCATATGCACAGAGGCCCCCCGAGACAGTTCACTCCCTTGGGCATGACTTTGACTAGAGCTTTTGAGAAGCTCAGAGACGCTGAAGTGATTGTTCCTTTGGCGCCGAGGCCTTTGCCTCATCCTATTCCTCCTCATTTCCGTTCACATGAGCACTGCTTGTATCATCAGATTCCGGGGCACGATACTGAGCGTTGTTCAGCACTCCATCATGCGATACAGGATTTGATCGATTCAGGGGTGGTTGACTTGGCTAGGCCAAGTGTGACCACCAATCCCCTGCCTGCACATTCTACACATGCAGTTCCTCCTCCTCCTGGTCTTCAGTAGATTGATTTGGATGTTGATGGTATTGATGGTCGCATGGTATTTTGGGACACCTCGGGTTGGGGACTTTGTTTCAGTTGACGTGGGTACATCATTTTGCAGCGATTTAGCTCAGAGCACCTTCCATTTTGATTTTGGTCATCATCAGAGTCGTTCCTGTTCTATCGGGTCCAGTGTTTAGCTCATCAGAGTCGCTTTGTTGAGTCCAGTTTGGTTCAGAGTCATTGTTTTTCTAGTCGTTTGTAGTTCTTTATCGCTTCACACATGATGTACTCATTTGGTTCATTCAGTGACATGATCTTTTATTTTGAGTATGTGTTATTCTCTTTTCTCATGAGTACGTTTTACATATTTTGTGTTGATGTGTGTTATGCTTTCGATATGAGACATATTTTCACTTTGACATCATTGATCACTCTGGCCTGACCTATCATAGAGGATATTGAGCCTTTTGACTTAGGATTAGGAGATCGACCCAGGGAGTTCGAGACTGTGACCCATTTTACCTTCTGTTCGGAGCAGTACCATATCCATATCCATATCCCGACTCTATGGACTTGTCGACCTACCCATTTTGAGCCTGACATGACACCACCCCTTGGTACCGTTATACGACCTTTACCATTCTTATTCGCCTTCGTATATTATAGTACCATTGCCTATTCTTTCCATCATTTCCTTGATCTGACCTGGTAGTGTCCGAGATGGTTTGACCTGAGGTGAGCTCTACACGATGATAGATGGATCATGATGAGAGAGTGGCTTGATTGCTTGACGATGTTGTTGAGGCAGAGGAGTCGTCATGGAGCATCCGGATTTGAGTCATTACACATGACTTTAGGGAGCCAGGGTGATTAGAGATGGTTCTTTTTATGAGATGATGGTGAGTGGCATATGACGATAGGGCGAGGTGATTGTCGGAGGACATTGATGATTATCACAGAGCCTCAGTGGGAGCTTTCACGTGATTTCGGAGGAGTTGACATGACTTTGTTGGATGGATGCCAGTCTTTAGTATTGGCCATGTGAGATCTCGAAAGCACGATGTTCGAGGTTTTGGCCAAAGGATGGGTGGCCATCATTTCATGAGCCCATTTACTTTATCATCCTCACATATAGAGTTACCCGTTGCTAGCCCTTTGAGCCTCACACGAGCACATAGCTTTTTCTTTCATCACCTCATTTACTTATTACACCGGGTTGGGGATCCTGTAGTGCTCGCATGCTATGATTGGATACGTCATGAGTTCCGGACCTAACATACATATTCGAGCCTCATCCTTCACTTTTCATCGTGATATTTTCCACTTGGATATCATTTCATCACTATTTTTCTGATATCACATATCACTACTTGTGATATTCGTTCTTTGTCTTTTCTTTCATTATTGCTTACTCGACATTATCCGTGTTTCACCTTGAGTGGTGGTTTTTCACACGTCACTACATGGAGGATTGTCACATTCTTTCCTATCATTCACCCTATAGGCAGTGGTTCAGAGATGTTATTTTGAGAGGTTGTCTTGTTGGTGAGGATTCATGTTACATCAGTACATGGGGAGAGTTTATTCATTTAGCTATGTATTTCATGGGATATCATTCACTATTGATCAGAGTATGCGCAAAAAAAAAAAAAAAAAAACAAAAACAAAAACAAAAACAAAAAACAAAAAAAACAAAAAAAAAACAAAGAAAAAGAAAAAAAAAATATAGCGTATTGTTCATTTTATCGTTCTTCATTGGGCATGTGTATGGACGTGCCGGGTTGCTTCATTGAGTTCATGTGTTAGAGAGAGTTCGTATGAGAGCTTCTTTCTAAGATTCATCTTGATGTATATTTTGGGTGAGAGTATGAGTCATCCATTCAATTTTTGTAAGAGAGGCGAGTGACCTTTCTTTAGTATCTCTGGGTCCCTGTTCTATCCATCATTCCATCTATTTCGGATGTGACTACTTTCCATGCTTTGATGCAGGGTGACCATCACTCACTTTTCTATCTCTTCGCCTTCTTTCATCTTTATTTTATCCCTCCGTTTCACTCCACTTCATCTTATCTCATTTTTTTTCTCATTCTGTCTGATGTTTGACATGGGTTCAGCATCCACACTTTATTCTTGCTTATTTGATGTGTCCATTCATTTATCATCACTTTTCGTGTGGGGACCTCTAGGTCCGGGACTCATGACGTTTTCTACGCATTGCATATTATGCACGAGGGGTATGGGGATTATATCATTGGGTTTTTTGAGCCTAGTTTCCTTTCGTTTCTTTCACCCTATTACCTTGGCCTACGTTACGTCCCGTGTCTGAAGACCACCCTGAGGCCATTACTTTATATCGTGTTTGACAGCTCCCACGTGGGCAATACTCGAGCTTGGTCGGAGATTATTTCTCAGAGCATGAGGGATGGGGAGTTGAGATGATGATTTACACTGGGTCATACCCCTCTTATCAGTGATGGATTTTTAGAGGCGACATTATCTACACTGGGGCATACCCCGCTCATCGATGACGTTTTCTTTCGGGATGGTGCCTTGCACTGAGGCATAGTCAGTTTGCTTCTTCACTTGGGTTATGATGGATTAGGAGTTGTTGGATGACCCTACACTGGGGCATAGCCATTTCAGAGAGCGCTTTTATTGGAGATACAGTCACTCTACTCGATGCTCTGCATTGGGACGCGTTCCACTCATTGATAGTTGATTTTTGAGATGACGATTTACTTTGAGGCGTGACCTTCTCATTGGTGATGGACTTTGATTTTCATTGGAGCATAGTCACTTCAGGCAATTTATACTAGGGCATAGCCACCTCATTCACATTCATAGAGCCTTGGGATCCTGATTCATATGGATTGTGTTGAGATATTTCCATTTTGGCGTCAGGGGTGGAGATCGATTGATTTATTGATATGCACTAGGCGTGGTTCTTTTCAGCAGTTGTTGACTTGGATGCACTGATTTACATTGGAGCATAGTCAGGATGGAGAGCAGGTGCTAGCTTTCCGGATCGGGAGAGGGAGAAAGGGCAGGAAGGGAGCTGGAGCGAGAGGGGTTTTAAAAAAAAAAAAAAGTGACAGGAGAAGGGGACGCAGGGGAAGAAAATAGAAAGCTGGCTGGAGAGGAAGATAGCTGGAGCTGGTTTTTTTTAGAGAGGATAGCTGGAGGAGAGCTTGAGTGAGCGGGAGGGAGAAGTCGGTTTTTTTTTAAAGAAAAAAAATCTGGAGGAAAGAGAGAAACAGAGAGCAGGCTGAGGTAGGTGGTGAAGGGTCCATTTACCACCATTTTCTGAGTCCAGGTATTTTTTTTTGAATCCGCTTTACGCTTTCCGTTATGAAAGGTTCTCCCTTGTTTCCCGCTGTTCATGGGTTCCTCTTGACTTTTGAAGTTTATTTATGCATTTCTCTATTCTGGAATATTTTGGGCAAAGATCCATAACTGCTTTGATTTTTGGAGATGATGTTTCTTTTATTTTTATTTTTTTCTCTCTCTCTTATATACATGTTCTGTTTTTGTTCTCTCTACTGTCCTTGATTTTTACTCTTGTAAATGGCTCGGTTCCTTCTTCATTTCTGTGAGTCTAATGGCTTATCTTCCAACTGCTCAATTCTTTTTTCTATTCGTGATTGCATACTTCATGCTCAGACAGGTTTTGGAAAGACTTTTATGTACCTACTATTGATATTTTCAGTGGTGAACACTAAAATAATAATAATAATAATAATAATAATAATAAAATAAAATAATCTGCAAGCACTGATTGTGGTGTCTACTAGGGAGCTCGGAACACAAGTCACCAAAGTGCTTGTATGCTAGCTGCAAAGCCTATATAACCTGAACTAGAGCAGAAGTCATGTACTCTTGTGGCCCTTTTAAATGGATGAATGCTGAAAAGACACAAAAGTTGGCTTAAGACACGTGCCCACCTTTATTCCCATGCAATCCAAAAAGCCATGCTCTTAATCCATCAATTTTTTTGGTCAAAGGGTACATTGTCTTGGTAAAACCATTCAACCACCACGTTTTTATTTATTCATTTTTTATTATCATTGTCATTCTTTTTTATATCAATTAACTTTCATATTGTTAATTTTCTAAAGTTTTATTTCCTAAATTTAATCTTTATAACTTTCATTCCCAAGTAATTTTCTAAGGTTTCAATTCCCAAATTTAAGTTTTTTTTTAAAATTAATTCTTAAGTTTAATTTTCAAAATTCCAACTCTCAAATAATTTTTAAAATCTCAATTTCTTTTAAATTTAATTTTCAAAACTTAAATTCTTAAATTTAAGCTTCACAATTTTTACTTCTCAAATAATTTTAAGTTTTTCAATTTCTTTCAAACTTAACTTCCAAAATTCCTATTCTTAAATTCAATTCCCAAAACTTCAATTTCCAAATAATTTTCGAGACTCCAATTTTCGAACAAATTTAAAAAAATCCAGTCTTTACTCGAACAATTTTAATTCTACTCCGGTTCTCAAACCTTATGTTTTTCTTGGTTTTACATAAGCACGAATGCAATTTTCATAATTTCAGAATAATGGAATTTGTGAGATTAATTCGTGCAAGATAGATTGGGCTTTGGTGGGGGCCCAACATATGAGATTTTATGATTGATGGATTGTTTGGTTGATTCGGTTGCCATACATGATTTATTCTGCTCTATGATATGCATGTGACCATTCTTTAGTTGTGCACTAATCTCACTTCTTGATAGTGCTTTATGGATCACTGCCCAGGTACGCATCCACACCCGCTCGGGTCATTTTCCGTATGCATGTTTAGATTCTCACATGTGCATGATCGCTTTGAGTATTCATTGATTCCCTCATCAATTGTCATGATTGCTTCATTTTATTAGTAGAGACCCGACTTTAGGGACTTAAAGGGGTGCTACGGTCTGTACCGTACCTTCCCGATAAGTAACCTGACCCCCGAACCCGATCCGGTTTTTCGCAAACCGCCTTTTCCAAAATAAGGAGTCACACTTAGGGTTTTTCTTTCTTATTTTGTTTACCCTTTTAAAAATAAAACAAAAATAAGTGGCCACTCCAAGTCATTTTCATAATCAATATAAATCAATTTTTCAAATTAAAATTCGAGCTCGCCATCGAGTGGGAAACGCATCGAGCAATCGAAATGCGGGGTCCACAATATCTTTTTAAAAAAATTCCCAAATTAAAAAAAAAAAAAATTTCCTCTTCCCATGGAAAAAAAAAATATTTTTTTAAAAAACATATATATATATATATATTTTCAAAAAATTCCCAAATTAAAAAAAAAAAAAAAAACAATTCCTCAAAGGAACTCGTCTCTTCAAAAGACGAGTTCCATGTAAAAAAAAATATTTTTTTTTAAAAATTCCCAAATAAAAAAAAAATTGCTAAAGTGTTCCCATGGAAAATTTTTTTTTTTAAAAAAAAAAAATTCCTCAAGGAAACTCGTCTCTTCAAAAGACGAGTTCCATGTAAAAAAAAAATATTTTTTTAAAAAAATTCCCAAATAAAAAAAAAAATTGCTAAAGGGAACTCGTCTCTTCAAGAGACGAGTTCCCATGGAAATTTTTTTTTAAAAAAAATATATATATAATTTTTATTTTAAAAAAAATCCCAAATTAAGAAAAAAAAAAAAAAATTCCTCAAGGGAACTCGTCTCTTGAAGAGACGAGTTCCCATGTAAAAATAAATAAATTTTTTTTAAAAAAATATATATATCTAAGTAATCATCAGCATTTTGTCTTCCATCAATAATATTTTACAAGCTTTGCAGTTTTTGTTCCAAAAGCAGCAAGCATGTGTCTACATAGCAGCCTGCCAGAAGTCTAAAAAAAAAAATTTTCCTTAAGGGAACTCGTCTCTTCAAGAGACGAGTTACCATGGAAAAAAAAAATATATTTTTAAAAAAATTCCTAAAGGGAACTCGTCTCTTCAGTTCCCTCTTGAAGAGACGAGTTCCCATGGAATTTTTTTTTTTAAATATAATTTTTATTTAAAAAAAATCCCAAATTAAAAAAAAAAAAAAAATTCCTCAAGGGAACTCGTCTCTTCAAGAGACGAGTTCCCATGTAAAAAAATATTTTTTTAAAATATATATATATATATATTAAAAAAAAAAAATTCCTAAAGGGATGAGTTCCCATGGGGAAAAAAATATTTTTTTTTAAATATATTTTTTATTTAAAAAATAATCCCAAATTTAAAAAAAAAAAAAAAGAAATTTGCTAAAGGGAACTCGTCTCTTCAAGAGACGAGTTCCCATGGGAAAATTTTATTTTTTTTAATATATTTTTTATTTTTAAAAAAATCCCAAATTAAAAAAAAAAAAAAAAAAAAAAAAAAAAAAAAAAACAAAACAATTCCTAAGGGAACTCGTCTCTTTATGGAAAATTTTTTTTTTTAAATATATTTTTTATTTAAAAAAATCCCAAATTAAAAAAAAAAAAAAAAAAAATCAATTCCTCAAGGGAACTCGTCTCTTCAAGAGACGAGTTCCCATGGAAAAAAAATATTTTTTTTAAAAAAAATTCCCAAATAAAAGAAAAAAAAAAATTTCCTCAAGGGAACTCGTCTCTTGAAGAGACGAGTTCCTAAAATTAGTTTTTTTTTTAAAAATCTTCAAGACAATTCGTAGAGACGAGTTCCCGTGAAAAAAAAAAAAATCTCAAATTAAAAAAATATATTTTCAATGTCATTGAAGCGGCTTTTTCTGCTTAAAAATAAAATTATTTCAAACAAAAATTAGATTTTTAGGACATGAAATTTTTCAAGGAGGACCTATGTACTTTGTTATCTCAAACAAACCATGGAGGAATTGCTTTTGTTTTTTTTCTTTTTTTTTTTTAATTTTTAAATTTGGGAATTTTTTTTTTAAATAAAAAATATTTTTTTTCCCATGGGAACTCGTCTCTTCAAGAGACGAGTTCCATTCAGCAACTGTTTTTTTTTTTTTTAATAAAAAATATTTTTTTTTTCATGGAACTCGTCTCTTGAAGAGACGAGTTCTCTTGAGTAAATGGGGAATTTTTAAAAATATATATATATATTTTTTTTTTCATGGAACTCGTCTCTTGAAGAGACGAGTTCCCTTTGTTTGAAAGATGATTTTTTTTAAAAAATATATATATTTGTTTTTTCATGGAACTCGTCTCTTCAAGAGACGAGTTCCCTTTGTTTGAAAAGATGATTTTGGTTTTAAAAAAATTTATCCGTTCACCCTCTCTCCTCTCTCCTATCTCTTCTCTCTTATGTGGCAAAAACTACCATATATTTGTAATAACTTCTTCTACTACAATAATTTAAGCATAACTTTTTTAAATTACCGTACTATTAAGAAAAGTCCTACAGCTTGACCTTTTCGGAGGTGTTAATCTACGGTAAAATTATGGGATATTTGATTAAAAGGAATCACCCCAATTTTTGTAAACAAACCCTACACATATATAAATAATTGAAATATTGAAGGGTGTTTATGTCATTTTACTCTTCAAATTTATTAAAGAAATAGATTAATTTTATAATCTTTTCCTCCCTTTTTAATCAATTAATTTTAAAATTATTAGTTATTAATTATTCTATTAAAAAGATATACAATCAAAGCCTTCTATATTGATTTTGGAAATTGGCTAAAAACTTTCATTATTTTCTTATCAAAAATAAATATTTGAAAATTTGCTAAACATTATATTTAATATTTATTTTCGAATTTTTATATCTACCCAAAATTTTGAATTCCTGAATATTTTTTAAAAACTATTCCATTCATGATAAAAGTTAAAAGTGTGGAGTTTTGCTTGATTTAAAATTTATTTATCAAATGAGAAAATTTAGAAAATATAATTGTGTGCAAAGGAAAATAATAAAGTTGTGACTTATTTTATGATTTATATAAACACATTAATTGCTCAGTTATGAGACTTCGATTATTAATAATGTCAATTTTTTGAGTTCGAAAGTTTAAAAAAAAAAATTATTCGATTCATTACTAAATTTAAAAGTATCGATAATCTCACTTGATTTGTAATTTATTTACCTAATAACAAAATTTGGGAAGTATAATTATGTACAAAAGAGAAACATAAGATCACAATCCATGACATTTCCATTTTTGTTTATTGTTTTCTTATAGTGATGAAATCTATTTTAATTTTAAAATTAGTTTTAAAATTTATTAAACTTATAAATAAATTTGATATATCGAGTCTCATTTTATTTTATTTGAAATTTATTTGTATTAATGAAAAACAATAGAATCAGTCTTTTAATCCATGAAGCAATAGTAATTATTTTATTATTTTTTGAGTTCTATGTTATTTTTAAAAATTAATATACTTGTTAATGAATTTAATGTATTAACAATCCATTTAGTAGTAATTTTTTAAAGCATTTTTAGTTATTTTAACATATTAATGAAAAACAATAGAATCAGTCTTTTAATCCATGAAGCAATAGTAATTATTTTATTATTTTTTGAGTTCTATGTTATTTTTAAAAATTAATATACTTGTTAATGAATTTAATGTATTAACAATCCATTTAGTAGTAATTTTTTAAAGCATTTTTAGTTATTTTAACACTTAAAAATTTTTATCTTTTAAATATTGAAAAGGTTATAAATACTTTCTAAAATCATATATAAACAAATTCTAAGAGCGTGTTAGACAATAATTTTAGAAAGTGCTCTTAGTTTTTATAATACTTGAAAAATAAGAATTTTCAATTATTATAAAGGTTAAAAACATTTCATAAAATCATTAACAAATGTTCTATGAATCTATTTGTACAGCAATATATATATATATAAAATTACAAAAAAAGAAAGATTAATTTTTATTTATGAATTTATGATATTAATTGGATCATTATTTGAGTTTCAAAACATCTTTGAAATTTGTTAATGATTCAAATGCATTAAGTCGGGCTTAATTTGAAATTTATCTCTATAGTGAAAAAAATGTGTAAAATATTATGATCGTGTATAAAGAAACAACAAAGCCATTCATAAAGAATTTTGATGAATTTTTAAAGTTAATTAGATCGGTTTTGGGTTATGTGATTTTTTAATACTAATTGCATCGATTTTTTTATTCTTAAGTAATTTTTAAAATTTGAAATTTGATAAATCATATGTATCAAGTCTAGTTTGATTTCAAATTTGTTTTCTTAGTGAAAAATATTGACAAAAAAAGAAAAAGAAAAAAACATTTTATCAAAAAAATTTGTAATGGATAATTTTCAATATTGATGGGTGGAGAGATAATGAAATTACAAAAAAAATAATAATTGTATTATTCTTTATTTCCATTTTATGATTTTTTTAAACTTATTATTATTTTTCTCTAAACCAAAATTACTCATACAAAGCATTATTACCTTTCCTTATTTTCATCCAATTTTATCCTAAAATTTTGATTCTCCATGAAATCTAAACAAAATTGGAAAAAAAAAAAAACATATCCCAATAATTAAAAAAAAAAAAATCAAAGAATAAACTTAAGAGTGATAACTAAATAAAACTACCCAAAATATATAATAAAATGAAATTAAAATTATAAAATAATAAACTCCACGAAATTATCTTAGGAAGATTAAAATGTAATCTAAAATAAATTGTTTTATTTTTATTATTTTATAAAATAAATGGGCAAACATACTAAAAATATGAGTAGGTATACATACGTGAGTAAGAATAAAAAAAGAAAGTGTTTTACATATGAAAATTGTGATTAAAGTACTAAAATATGAGAATTATGCCTTAAATGCAAAATGAAATTAAAATATAAAATCGTAGGGACAATGTGACAGTGTATACAAATACGATTATGATTATAAGATACAAAAATTGTGACTAAAGTATGAAAAAACATAGTTAAGGTACAAAAACATAACAAAAGTATTTAGAATATAACCGATGTACAAAAAATGTAATGAGGGTTCAAACAATTTAAGTACAAAAAGATCCGAGTAAAGTATAAAAAACGTGATTAAGGTATCAAGGTATAGAGAATGTGATTAATATATAAACGTTGTGACCAATATACAAAGAAAGTAACTTTGATACCGAACAATGTGATTAAGGTACAAAAGATGTGACTTAAGTACTATTGGGATATGAAAAATATATGACAAAAATATAAAATTATAAAAATTGTATATGAGCAAAAATAATATGAATTTAACATGAAAAATATGACTATAACAGAAATCGAGGAAGAATGTATATAAAATATAAATAAATAAATAAATGCAAACATTTTTTTTATGTTGTATTAAATAAATAAGTAAGAACATATTAAATTTCGGTTGATATTAAGATAAATTATATTTAATTAATTTTTTTTAATCTTATTTTTCAATTTACCAAATTATATTAATAAAATATTTTTAAAATGACATATGACCAATAAAAAAATTGTACAAATTGTAAACTTGTTTAATTTATAGAATCATACTTATAGTCATTTTTTTTAGAAACATGAAATAAAAGCATTTTTTTTTTTTTACAAAAATGCTCTCTATCAAATTATATTTGTATTTTTTAATAAATGAAAATTATCTAGGTGATATTATACATCATCACTCAATTATACAATTTTAACTCTTTATTGAGCATATACTACTCCTACTACTACTATTATTATTCTTAAAAAAATTTGAAATGATATATCGTTATGTGGACCCCGTATTTTCGCTCGATGCTTTCCCACTCGATAGCAAACTCGCCTTTTTTATTTATTTTGTGAAAAAAAGAATGATTTTTAGAAAAAAGACTTGAAGTCCACACTGATTTTAATTTTTTTTTAAAGGGAAAACAAAATAAGAAAGAAAACCCTGTGTGATTCCTTATTTGGAAAAAATAGGCATGTGAAAAACCGAGTCGGGTTCGGGGGTCAGATTACTTATTGGGAAGGTACGGTAAAAAGATTGTAGCACCCCTCTAAATCCCTAAAAACGGGTCTCTATAAAATAAGGTGAAACAAACATGACAATTAACTAGGAAATCAATAGATACCAAAATGGTCAAATAATAAAAGAATCATATATGAGAATAAGCAAAGTGGGAGTGAGAGTGTATCTTGGCAGCAAGTAATAGTATGCTATCATGGAAAGAAAGTTAGTTCAAATATAAAATTATCACATGCATATCAAAGAGTAAGACAAAGATCAAACAATATTCATTAAACATAGCAATTGACAATCAGAAGAGATCATATGTAGGGCTCCCACCAAAGCCCAATTTATATTGCATGAATTAATCCCACAAATTACATTGTTTTGGAATTATGAAAATTGTCTTTATGCTTATTAAAAAAAAAAATCAAGGAAAACGAAAGATTATTTGAAAATCGAAGAAAATTTGTGAATTAAAAAAATATTTGAATAATGGAGTGGAATTAAAACTATTTGAAAGAAAACTGGAGTTTTGAAATTTATTTGAAAATTGAAGTCTTGAAAATTATTTGAAAATTGGGGTTTTGAAAAATAAATTTAAAAATTGGAATATTGGAAATTAAATTTTGAAAGAAATTGGAAATTTGAAAATTATTTGCCAATTGGAATTTTGAAAATTAAATTTAAGAATTAGAATGTTGAAAATTAAATTTTGAAAGCAATTAGAATTTTGAAAATTATTTAAAGATGAAATTCTTTTAAAATAAAATAATAAATAAATAAATAAATAAATGTGAAAATTGGAATTTTAGAAATTGGAAATTAAATTCGGAAATCGAAAAATAATAATAATAATAAACAAATGTGAAAACTGGAATTTTGGAAATTGGAAATTAAATTTGAAAATCGGAATTTTGAAGAATTATTTAGAGATGAATTTTTAAAAATAAATAAATAGATAAAATAATAATAATAATAATAATAAACAAATGTGAAAACTGAAATTTCGAAAATTGGAAATTAAATTTGGAAATTGGAATTTTGAAGAATTATTTAAAAATGGAATTTAAAAAAAATTGGATAAATAAATAAAATAATAATAATAACAAAAATAATAATGATTAAATAAATAAATATGGAAATTGGAATTTTGGAAATTAATTTTGAAAGAAATTGAAATTTTTTTAAAAAAATTATTTGAAAATTAGAGTTTTGAAAATTAAACTTAAGAATTGGAATTTAAAAAAAAAACTTAAATTTGGGAATTGAAACTTTGGAAAATTATTTGGGAATGGAAGTTATGAAAATTAAATTTAAAAAATAGAGTTTTGGAAAATTAAACTTGAAAATTACAAATATGGAAGTTAATTTTTGATATCAAATCATGAATAATAATAATAATAAAAAAAGGGCAGGTGGTACTTCAGCCTTCTATGTCAACATCATAGTTGTAAAAGTCATACAAGATAGGAATGCCAATTGCCTAATGAAGAAGCGAGAGATGCGCTCCAAGAGAACTGCTAATGATAAAAAGAAGACCTTCAAGGCCTTTCAAAGTTATAAATGCAACCACTAAATTTTTAATTTCTACCTCTGACACTTGGACCTCAACATTAGCTGACATATGTTTAGAGAAAACATCTAACTTTGGGGCCAATGACTTTGCCACAGGCCTACCATCAACACCAGATTCATCAAACTCTTGCCAAATGAAAAGAAAGAAGACAGAAGCAAAGAGAATCCACCCAACGAAAGAAACGAACGCTGTTGATGTACGGACATAGCTCGATTGGTGAAAAGCTTTTGAATCGCGTCTCTCTTTAAATAGCTCACAGTTGGCAAAATCCCAAACAAATGGCACTGGCGCTACTCCTCTGATCCTCACCCCGGTACTCTGTCTTTCCCATCTCCTTTCTTCCCATTGTCTAGTTTTCTTTCCCCCCAGTTTTCCTCCCATCCAGCTAGCTCTTTGGTTTCTTTTTTCTCCCAGCTTCGTTCCCTCATTTTCTCCAGTCCCATCACATTTTCTTTCTCTTCAGTTGCTCCCCGAAAATCTTGCTCTATCCATTTTCTTTTGCAGCCTCCACCTGCTCCCTGCTACCACCATGGCAAGTCACGTCTCAACCACCACGTCCATGCATGCTCGGCTCCTGCGGAAATCGGCCCTCACTCTTCCAAAAATGCTTTCAGCTCTCCCAGGATGGTGAGAAAAAAAAAAACCATTGGTCCTAAGAGAGGTTTACACATTATTATTATTTTTTACTTACCTACTAAAAAATTTGAAACGATATAATAATGATAATTATTATTACTACCTTACTACCACTAGACTATTATTTGTCGTCTATCATTACTACTATAACACCCAAATTTTTTTTAGGGATAAGTTAGGAAAATATTAATAATAAATAATAATAATTAATTAATAATAAAATATAATAAAATAAATAAAAGGAAACTAATTAATTAAACTATTATTGGTTAAAAAGTTGGAAAATAATTTTGTGATGATAGTATCTTTTTGTTATGTTTGGAGGGAGTTAGATTATTAGGGCTAAACTCTTCAAGGCTTCTAAGTGCTTTTAAGGTAAGAGAAATTAATGCAGTTGTTTTTTTTTAGAAACAAATTTTATATACATCATTTGGAAACGTTTTAAGTTATTATTCGTTTTATGCATGGATCAAATATGTTTTGCATGAAAATTATGTTTTAGAACCTTATATTTTGTTTACAATAGAGAAATGTGGAGATATTATGTTTTGAAAATTTGAATAATTGAAATATAAGTGCTTGACTCTGGTTTGTTTGACCTTTGTCAACGAAATATAATAGTTGACTTTTGACTTTTAGCCCTTGTCAATTGGATATAATAGTTGACCTTTACATTTCTTGGTGAGGAATGTAATTGATTTGGACCCCAACCTCTAGGGGTTTGGTTAAAGGTTACTAATACTAGTAGTGTTTGGTTCCATCCACCTTAAAAGAACAATTTGAGGCTTGCCACCTATTTGAAAAGTCCCACATAACTGGACATTATTTGATGTTTGATGAGCAGAGTAAATAAATGATTTGAATGTTTTGACTAAATTTGATATGAAAATGTTTGAATCAGAAATGAAAGTGTACAGTTAAAAGTTTTGAATGTATTGGCAAAACCGACTCAAAGATTTATGAAAAGAATTAGTTATAATATCTCCTATTTTGCAAGTGAACTTGAAATATTTGATCAATGGACTGCATTAATGTTCCTTATTGGGCTTTGAGCTCATTCCTATTTGTTGATTACTTTTCAAGTACTCTTAGGTCGGGGAATGGTAATCATTAGGATTTTGCTTATGATGCTATTTTTGGACCTTGTTAGCTTATAAGTTTATGTTCATTTGGATTATTTGGTTTTTGGAAGCTATTTAGATATTGAACTTTTAATTTTTTTTATGATAGTTTGAAGTTGAGATTTTGGAGATTATGAAAATTTTGTTAGCACTTGAATTGTTTGAGTTTGCAATTTATTTGGATAATGGATTTTGGTTGATGAATGCTTAGTTTTAAAGTTAAATTTTGAAGATTTTAGAATTTTGTTCCGCTACTCTGAACAGGTATTTGGTAATTGGTAACTTCTAGTTACAAGATAATCGTTTGGGTCAGGTTACACTTTAAGCCTTCAGGTTTGAGGTGTGAAGTGATCGTCATGCCCTTAGAGTGGGTATTGAGTTGTAACAAAGTGGTATCAATGCACTAGGTTATGATCTTGATGAGAACTTGTTTAGTTTACCTTTGGGAATAGATGAGTGACACATTAGTTTAAGTTTCTATTTCATTTAGTCTGATTCATTTTATTCCCTACAATTCTGATTTGCTTATTTGGCTTTTTAGTGACTAATTTAGTTATACATGTTGCTTTATAAGACACCATGCCACCAAGGAGACCTACATCTTCCCAAAACAGTTAGGCTAATGATGATATACCTCATCCACATGAGGCTTTGCCTCCTATGAGTATTGAAGGGCTTTATAGATATTTAGGGACTTTGGATGGTTTGGTTGAGCATCAGGCCAGAGTTATTGGAAGTAATGGTTAAGGACAATCCTCATCTACTAGGGATAGCTCATTTGACGACTTTAAGAAGTTGGGTCCCTTTTATTTTTCTGGTACTTCATATCCAATAGAGGCAGAGGCTTGGATTTTGAAAATAGAGAAATTCTTTGATGTCATTGATTGTTTTGAGGAGCAAAAAGCCTCTTATGCAGCATTTATGTTAGACAAATAGGCAGACCATTGGTGGCACATGACTAGGAGGCTTTTGGAGGATCAGGGGCCTATTGTTGGGAATCAGCTTAGGGAGGCTTTTTATAAGAAGTACTTTCCTAACAGTGTTTGACGACAAAAGGTGGGAGAGTTTGTCTATTTGGAACAAAGGAATTTGATTGTGGCCCAGTATGAGGCTAAGTTTACCAAACTATCATGTTTTGCCCCACAGTTGATTGCTACAGAGAAGGAAAAAATATTAAAGTTTCAGGATGGACTGAAGTCTTATCTGAAGAATAAGATATCAATTCTGAAACTTAGTGTTTATTCAGATGTGGTAGACAGAGCCCTTATTGCAGAAAAGGACAATGAAGAGGTTCACCAGTATAGGGAACAACAAAGGAAGAGAAATAGAAATGATGGTGCTCATGTTAACCAAGCATAGAAAAAGTCTATTCCAAGTAGAAATCAGAATAAAAGAAAAGTAACACAAAATTTATATGGGATTTATCCTACTTGTGGTAAGAATCATGGGGGTATGTCATGCTATAGAGAGACATGAGCTTGCTATGGTTGTAGAAAATAGGGACATATGGTTTGGGATTGTCCAGAGAATAAGAAGTTTGTATTTGGGAAGCCTAATAAGGAGAATAAAGATGATAGACAAAAGCTTAGGGCTCAAGGGCAGGTATTTGCTATGACTCATAGAGATGCTCAGGCTACTTCTGATGTGGTGACAGGTACTCTTCGAATACACACCTTATTTGTTAGAGCCTTAATTGATCTTGGTTCAACACATTTTTTTGTTTCCATATCTTTTGTTGGTTTGTTAGGTATCCTGATTGATAGCATGAACTTTGATTTATTTGTTGCTACTCATTTAGGAGATTCTATTGTGGTTAATAAAATACTTAGAGATTGTTGTGTGATGATTGGGTATAGAGAGATGACAGTTGACTTAATACTTCTTGACCTTCAGGATTTTGATATGATTTTGGGGATGGATTGGTTAGCTCCATACCATGCATCTATTGATTGTTTTGGGAAAAGAGTGACATTTAGCATTCTTGGTCAGCCTGATTTTAGTTTTGAGCTGAAGCATGTGGACAAACCACTACGTATGATCTCAGCCTTGTGAGCTAGTTCTTTGCTCAGGAAAGGTTGTCAAGGCTTTTTGGCTTATGTTGTGAATGAGGAAAATGATTTAAAGTTGGAAGACATACCCATTGTAAGGGACTATCTTGATGCCTTTCCAAAGGATCTACCTGGCTTGCCACCAGAGAGAGAAGTGGATTTCACCATTGATTTGGCACCAGGGACAACTCCTATCTCTAAGGCCCCTTACAGGATGGCACCTATGGAGCTTAAGGAGTTGAAGATTCAACTTCAGGAGTTGTTAGATAAGGGCTTCATTAGGCCTAGTGTTTCACCTTGGGGAGCTCCTATTTTATTTGTAAAGAAGAATGATGGATCTATGAAACTCTACATTGATTATAGAGAGTTGAATAAGATGACGGTGAAGAACAAGTATCTCTTTCCTCGGATTGATGATTTGTTTGATCAACTTCAAGGTGCATGTGTGTTCTCTAAGATTAATCTTAGGTCTGGTTATCATCAGTTAAGGGTTAGAAGTGAAGATGTACCCAAGACTACTTTTTGAACTAGATATGGGCATTATGAGTTTTTGGTTATGCCTTTTAGTTTGATTAATGCACCTGCTACTTTTATGGACTTAATGAATAAGGTATTCAAGCCCTATATAGATTAGTTTGTGGTGGTTTTTATTGATGATATTTTGGTGTACTCAAAGAGTAGGGAGGAACATGAGCGCCATTTGAGTAATGTATTGCAAACTCTCAAAGATAAGCAATTGTATGCTAAACTAAAGAATTGTGAGTTGTGGTTAGACAAAGTCTCTTTCATTGGGCATGTGGTGACAAATGATGACATCTTTGTTGACCTTGGAAAGGTAGATGTTGTGTCAAATTGGACGAGACCTAATACTGTGATCGAGATTCGAAGTTTCTTAGGACTGGCTGGTTATTATAGGCAGTTTATTGAGAGGTTCTCTAAGATTGCCCTACCTCTGACCAGGTTGACTAGAAATGGGTTAAGTTTGAGTGGTCTAATGATTGTGAACGTAGTTTCCAAGAGTTAAAAAACAGATTGGTGACAACTCATATTTTGATTATCCCTTCAGGCTCAAGAGGGTTTGTGGTGTATAGTGATGCCTCTTGTCAAGGTTTGGGTTGTGTTCTTATGCAACATGGGAAAGTTGTAGCTTATGTTTCTAGACAGTTGAAGCCTTATGAACGAGATTATCCTACTCATAATTTGGAGTTAGCTGCAGTGGTTTTTGCACTTAAGATCTGGAGACATTTTCTTTTTGTGAAACTTGTGAGATATTCACAGATCATAAGAGTTTGAAGTATTTATTTTCCTAAAAGGAATTGAACATGAGACAGAGGAGGTGGATTGAACTACTTAAAGACTATAACTGCATTATTCAGTATCACCCAGGAAAGGCGAATGCTATGGCTGACGCCTTGAGCAGGAAATCTATTGGTTCCTTAGCAGCTATTAGAGGTTGTCAGAGGCAATTATTGGAAGATTTGAGAAGTTTACAAGTCCATATAAGAGTTTGGACTCGAGAGCTCTTGTGGCGAACTTTAGAGTGCAGCCATATTTGGTTGGAAGAATTAAGACCCTATAAAAGAATGATATGCAATTAGTGCAACTTATGGAGGACGTTAAGAGGGGTAGTAAGCCTGACTTTGTCTAATCAGATGATGGGATTTTGAGATTTGGGATTAGACTTTGTGTCCAGAAAGATGGAGATTTAAGGAGAGAGTTATTAGAGGAAGCTCATTGTTTTAAGTTTGCGATCCACCCAGGAGGGACGAAGATGTATAGAGATTTGAAGCAAAATTATTGGTGGCCAGGTATGAAGTGGGATATTGCAAGATTTGTGGCTCAATGTTTGGTGTGCCAACAGGTGAAAGCTGAACATTAATGACCAGCAGGATTATTACAACCACTTTCTATTCTTGAATGGAAATGGGAACATATTACCATGGACTTTGTGATAGGGTTACCAAGAACCTTATGGGGTAATAATGCTAGTTGAGTAATTGTGGATCGACTAACAAAGTCTGCTCATTTTCTGCCTATGAAAGTCAATTTTTCAATGGATCGTTTGGCTTCTCTTTATATTAAGGAGATTGTGAGAATGCATGGTGTACCTGTTTCTATAGCATTTGACAAAGATCCTCGTTTCTCTTATAGATTTTGGCATAGTTTACAGAAAACATTAGGTATTAAGTTGAGTTTTAGTATTATTTTTCATCCATAGACTGATGGTCAATCAGAGAGGGTAATTAAGGTCTTGGAAGATTTGTTGAGAGCTTGTGATTTGGACCTAAAAGGTAATTGGGATGATTATTTGCCCATAGTGGAGTTTGCCTATAATAATAGTTTTCAAGCTAGCATTGGGATGACACATTTTGAGGCGTTATATGGTAGGAGATATTGATATCCTGTTTGTTGGGATGATGTTGGAGAGAAAAAACTTTTGAGGCCTGAACTTGTGCAGTTGACTGTTGAAAAGGTTTCTTTAATTAAAGAAAGATTGAAAGCAGCATAAAGTAGACAGAAGAGTTATGCTGATAATTGTAGACGAGATTTGGAGTTTAAGGTAGGTGATCATGTTTTCTTAAAAGTTTCACCTATGAAGCCTATAATGAGATTTGGAAGAAAAAAGGAAACTCAGTCCTCGTTTTGTGGGACCATTTGAGGTATTAGAAAGAGCAGACACTTTGGCTTATAAAGTGGCCTTGCCCCCAAATCTATCTAAGATTCATAATGTATTTCATGTTTCAACTTTGAGAAAATATATTTATGATCCTTCTCATGTTGTGGAGTTGGAGCCTATTTAAATTTCTGAGGACTTGACCTATGAAGAGGTACCCGTTCAAATTGTGGATATGATGGATAATTAGGTACTACGACATGCTGTTGTCAAGTTGGTAAAGGTCCAGTGGAGTAATCATAGTATCCGAGAGGCCACTTGGGAGTTAGAAGAAGAGATGAGAGAAAAACATCCTCAATTATTTCAAGACTCATGTATGTTAAGTTTAAAGGACTAAACTTTTGTTGATGAGAGAATGATGTAACGCCCAATTGTTTTTTAGGGATAAGTTAGGAAAATATTAATAATAAAAAAATTAATTAATAAATAATAAAATATAATAAAATAAATAAAGGAAAACTAATTAATTAAATTGTTATTGGTTAAGAAGTTGGAAAATAATTTTGTGATTATAGTATCTTTTTGTTATGTTAGGGGGGAGTTAGATTATTGAAGCTAAACTCTTCAAGGTTTCTAAGTGCTTTTAAGGTAAGAGAAATTAATGCAGTTGTTTTTTTTTGGAAATTTTTTTTTTATATCCATCATTTGGAAACATTTTGAGTTATTATTCGTTTTATGCATGGATCAAATATGTTTTACATGAAAAGTATGTTAGAACCTTATATTTTGTTTACAATAGAGAAATGTGGAGATATTATGTTTTGCAAATTTGAATAATTGAAATAAGTGTTTGACCCTTGTCAATGGGATATAATAGTTGACATTTACATTTCTTGGTAGGGAATGTAATTGAGTTGAACTCCAGCCTCTAGGGGTTTGGTTAGAGGTTACTAGTACTAGTAGTGTTTGGTTCCGTCCACTTTAAAAGAACAATTTGAGGCTAGCCGTCCATTTGAAAAGTCCCACCTAATTGGGCATCATTTGATGTTTGATGACCAGAGTAAATAAATGATTTGAATGTTTTGACTAAATTTGATATGAAAATGATTGAATCAGAAATAAAAGTGTACAATTAAAAGTTTTGAATGTATTGACAAAACTAACTCAAAGGTTTATGAAAATAATTAGTTATAATATCTCCTATTTTGCAAGTGAACTTGAAATATTTGATCCATGGACTGTATTAATGTTCCTTATTGGGCTTTGAGTTCATTCCTATTTGTTGATTACTTTTCAGGTACCTTTAGTTCGGGCGAGGAGTGATGGTTAGGTTGGGAAATGGTCAACATTAAGATTTTGCTTAGGATGCTATTTTTGAACCTTGTTAGCTTTTAGGTTTATGTTCATTTGGATTATTTGGTTTTTGGAAGCTATTTAGATATTGAACTTTTAATTTTTTTTTTTATGATAGTTTGAAGTTGAGATTTTGGAGATTATGAAAATTTTGTTAGCACTTGAATTGTTTGAGTTTGCAATCTATTTGGATAATTGATGCTTAGTTTTAAAGTTAAGTTTTGAAGATTTTAGAATTTTGTTCCGCTACTCTGAATAGGTATTTAATAATTGGTAATTTTCAGTTACAAGATAATTGTTTGGGTCAAGTTACACTTTACGCCTTCGGGTTTGAGGTGTAAAATGACTGTCACGTTTTTAAAAGTGGGTCTTAGGGCGTGACAACTACTATTATTATTTGTCATCGTGGTCGTCAACTACTACTATTATTTGTCATTTACCACTACTATTGCTATTATTTATCTACTACTACTACTACTTCTATTATTTATTTGCTACTACTACTACTATTTGACTTTTAAAGTCAAGATACAGGATATTTTTCATTTTCAAGTCGTCCACTATTACTATTATTTGTCTATTAAAGTCAAGATGCAAGATATTTTTCATTTTCAAGTCTACTACTACTACTATTATTTCTCTTAAGATATTTTTCATTTTCAAGTCGTTTATTACTATTACTACTATTTGTTAAAGCCAAGATATAAGATACTACTACTACTATTATTATTTGTCTGAGATATTTTTCATTTTCAAGTTGGCAATGAATAACATTTAAGTGAAGATGGGACCATACTAAAAATTGAGGATCTTCCTTTTAGGTTGGAAAGGTGTAGACCTTTAACTTGTGAGTTTAATATAGTGTATAAAGTTGGTGGGAATTGAATTCACCAACGCAATTGGGCTTTTATTTGGGCCCTAAAATTTAGGCCTTGGGCCCCACAAATGTGATAGGTCTCACTGATTTATGTACTATCATATCATCATATCCCATAATGTCGTTGGAAATTATGGGTCTAGTTTGGAGGGCCCCCAGTTGATAATATTGAAATTAATACAACATCTTAATGAATGTAATCTCCACTCAACTATTACTACCTTTTTAATTTTAATAATTTTTCAAGTGAAAAAATAGTTGAAATTAGAGAAAAAGAAAAACCTATTTTCACAAATCCAAACTTGTACAAAGCTAAATAGACTTATATGAGTCATGTTTTCATATGTTAAACCACTAATAAATTCATAGGAATAAATTGATCTTTTAGATTATATTTGATTTGGGATAAATTTGAGACAGAGAAAATAAAAGGGAAAAATAAAAATAATAAATTATTTTTATGTATTATTTTTAATTTATTTTAACCCACTTTTATATATATATTATTAAATAATATAATTTTTTAACTAATTTTAATTATATTAAATTATTTTTCGTATGCTTATGTGGTAAAATCAAGTTTAAAAAAGATAATTTTTTGACTTTTTTTTAGTACTTTTTTAGAACCAAATATAGCATTAGGGTCTGAAATTTATTTTCAGTTTGAATTCGATTAGAGCCAATTAAAAATTATAAGCTTCAAGTTCATTTTTTCTTTTTATAAAGTTGAATAAAAGAGATTTCAGATATTCAACCATGAGAAAATTACAATGGCCCAGGGTGCGCATGAGTTAAAATTGGGCTTTAGATTTTCTCTTTTTTAAAGGTGCGATTAGGCCCATTCGGAACTATGTCCCAGTTCGGTCCATAACGGGTGAAGGCCGAAGCCCCTTTAATAAAATATTTCTTAAATATGTAACGACTGGAGTCCCTTGTTGATCCCACCTCTGGCGGCAATTCAGGTAACCATCTTCTTGTCTCTCGATTTTCGATTTCGAAACCCCAACCCTAGCTGCTACTATTTATTTATTTTTTTTTTTTGAATTTGAGAGTTGTAGGTATGTTAATTGAAGTTCTTTTTTTTTTTGCTTTTCCGTGACTGTGGAACTGGATTGTCGGTCGAAAGTGGGAAGATAATCTTTGATTATTTGAATTTTGTTGAATTTAGGGCTTATGTGGATCTGCGATTGCTTATGGTTTTTTAATAAGGATAGGATTTTGTTTAAATTTTCTTAAAATTTAGTTTACGGAGTAACTCTAGGTTTCGCAAATACAAAGACAATTTCTCTGTCCAATGGGTTTGTGGGTATGGCCGTAGGAGTGGGTTCTATGAAATGTGGGAGCGGATGGTATGTGCAGGGTGTTTGATGAAATGAGTGTGAGAATTTGGATTTAATTTTATAGGGTATGTGAGTTGATGCAATTGTGTATGGTTTTGAGTTGGGCCACAGTTCATTGTGAACCGTTCTGGCAAAGTATTTGGGGGATGCAAAGGATTGAAACAGAAACTTACGAGTATAATTGCTAAAGGAAAAGAAGGTGAATAATTCATAGCAATTTTTTTAAAGAAGAATGATTGAGTCATACATGATGATTTTTGTTTCCATATTTAGAAAAAGAACTCCCCTAAAAAAAAGTGTGAATAAACTCTCTATCATTGTGGTCTAAGAGCATAATAGGAATGCAAGAGTGCAAAATTGGAATGCAAGAAGTTTCCAGCATGCAATTAAACTCTGGATTTATATTCTTATGAACTCTTATCATTATAGTTTTCATCGATGTATTAGGCAGGTCTCGATATACAAGGAGTACTATTTTTTTTTTTCACTTTTATGTTATCCCATTTTGGCTGTTGGTTGCTAAATATATACTTCTTGCATACTTGGGTTGTTCCCCCATTGTTTAGCACTTATTAATGTGAACTCTTATTTTTATGTAAAAAATAGATAAATCTGTGGGAACTTATCTTTTATTTAATTTGCGATTGACTAGTTCTTGTCATAGATCAGAAGGGGAAGTTATTGTGAATAGAAGATGAACAGCTCTTCTGCAGGACCCTCCTCAAAACCTAGAGCTGGGTCATCTCAGCCATCAGATTCTTCTTTTAAACGCAAGAGAGGAGTCTTTCAAAAAGACTGTAAGTAAAGACTTTTCTTATGCGGATTTTCTTAGATGCTTGATGTTTACATCCTTTTCTAATTTGTTTATTTTTTTTGTTTGCCACAGTACAACATATGATGTATGGTTTTGGAGATGATGCTAATGTAAGTGGCACTCTCTCTATATAATTTCTTTTTTCTTTTTTTTCCTTTCCTGAAAAATCTTATTCTTTTAGGCTATCCCTGGTTCCTGAAAAGTTTTGAGGAAAGGATAATGCAAAGGAAAAATAGAAAAAAAGAAATAAGTAAGAAAAATAATAAATTTTTTCTCTTCTTTGGTCGTTCATGAAAAAGTTAAGAGTTGAAAATGAACTTTGCCAAATCTTTCCCATATCATTTTAAGGAAAATGAGGAGGAAGCTTTTTTAGAATTTTTCCTCATATTTTCCTTAGTTTTTTTTTTCTCCTTATCTTTTCTGATGGTATCCATACATAAGAAATTTAACCTTTTCTTAATACTCTCCGAAACCAAATATACGCTTAATGAAACAAGTTTCTTGGTTTTAAACATTAATAAACACAATTATTTGGTTTGTTGTATTCTGTAATCATTAGAAGTGTTTTCTTGTAAGTTTTCAATGGTTTATTTATTTATTTAATCAATTCCTTATTCCTAATTTGATTATAATGAGTCAGAATTCAAATTTGAATTACCAACTATTAATATTTAGTGGGATCATTATCATGGCTGGTTTTATCATTTCTTTTCAGATTTAATTTATCAACATTTTGGAGATACAATTTTTGTTGTGCTGAACTGATTTACTTTTTCACGAGTTAACACGGTTTTCTTGTTGCATGATCGTGCTTCTAAGTTCCTCCACAGGCATTTAAATAAACTATGATCTAAAAAATTATATAACAAAGTATTATCATCAGTATGGTCTCTTTGTTTCAAGTGTACATGCTATTGGGAAAGGCCCCCCACCAGCACAAGCCACCACCCTACTCCAAGCTGGCTTCTTGTCCCAGTTTCCTTTGATGCTTAAATACACTAGCATTGTGGACAATTTGTGATGCATTTATTTTAGGTTTACCAAAGAGGAAAGCCTTGCTGATTCTGTGAATTCCACCTTTTTAGTTTGGGAAGTGGGCACACCAGAGTTAACATATTGATCCATGTAGCATTCTTGCTAGAATTACTATTATTTATTCTCCAATATGGACCTCTAGGAATTGATGCAGCATATTTGGAAGGATGGACCCCAAAACAAGGGCTGATGATCTTAGTTTTTCTTGGAAGTAGTTCCCCCCACTCCATTACACACACAAGAACAAAAGCAACTACACTGGATATACATGACACTCGTATCAGTATTTATGTGTTTTCATGAATGCCTTTTCAGACATCATGGACTGCTCTTTTATCTGCCGGTTTTCTGTCAAAACAAAGTTCACATGTATTCCCAATTATATTTCCAGTGCCCCTCATTGCTTAATGACTGTTTACATTAATTAGCTAATTAAGGTGATTGATATGTTGCTGTTTATGTTGTTTAGTTGATCTCTTAAGGTTTATATTCAAATTCCTTGTGTTTAGGTAAGTCTAATTTTATTTGTAAATTCCTTATGTTACATTTATCAGCCACTTCCAGAAACTGTGGCACTGTTGGAGGACATTGTTGTGGAGTATGTTACGGATTTGGTGAGCCAAACATTTCTTTATTTTTCTTGTGTGGCTCTGTACATGCATCTGCCATGAAGGGGAGAAGAATACTATTCATAACCATATATGTAATCTTCTTACACAGGTGCACAAGGCCCAGGAGACTGCATCAAAGAGGGGAAAGCTCTTAACTGAGGACTTCTTATTTTTAATGAGAAAGGTACCTTAGCCAGGGATGTTCTTTGAGAGTTTTACCTTTTCGAGAAATGACATTCATGATGTTGGTAATTGCTTCTGGTTCTAACTTCTCAATAGACCGATAACCCTCCCATTCATTGGCCATGCAGGACTTGCCAAAACTCAATCGATGTACAGAGCTGTTGTCTATGAATGAGGAGTTGAAACAAGCTAGGAAGGCTTTTGACGTAGATGAAGAGAAGTTGGCAACAATGGAGTAGAATCGGAGAAGATTAAGAACTGACATTTTATTTTAGCCTTGAAATCCTGTGGTTTGATGTCTGAGACATACATATTCCAAACCAGTGGCTGTAAAATTCCTTTTAATATTGTAAAAGCCATTTTTAAAGAGAGACCCGCGCTTATCTGAAAAGAATTAAGATTTGCATGAACTTCCTCAAATCCAGCAGGAATAAAATAAGGTGTAACTACCACTGGATAATTGCCTGACACTGATGAATACTATTGTGTTCAGTGGGACATTAATGTTAATACTAGAAATTCCTAGCTGCCCATGGAAGATTGAAGTCATGACACAACCTCTGAATAAAGATGGACCAGTCTTGAGTTTGTGTGGACGAATGATGATCGTGGTTATGCTGGGGGTGTAATCAGTCGAGGTAAACATGAGGTGAATACAACTGGAGTTCTTTGAAAAAATAGGAACAAAATACAACTAAATATTGGCTCTCAAATACGCATAAAAATTTAATGGACTAGTTCAATTATTGGTTTATAGCGAAAATGTAGCATCTTTCTGTGTGTGTATATATATATAGATATATATGATATGACCCAGAAGCACGTAAAGGCTTACAATTTGTTATATAATTAATTGGTAGAACTTGGTAAGGAAACAAATGAGTAACTATACCTCACATGGGTCAAAAATAGTATGCAAAAAGCGCCTACACACAGCAGGATTACAGCGTAGACTTCCCTAAGTAGAACGTGCTACTTCTTTCAAAATAAAAAAGGGTGGAAACTACTTGAAAAAGAAAGGAAAAATCGAAGAGAAAAGAAAAAGCCGCAAGGCAGCCTGAAGGTTTGTATAACCTCATCATGTTACAAGGGGGAAACCTATGTCCACTAACCAAGAATTTCCTGGATTTTTGTCTTCTGTTCTTCTGTCAGTGATGAAGGGAATAGAACCTCAAATGTGACATAGAGATCCCCTTTCTTTGTGCTAAAATGCAATGGCATCCCTTCCCCTTTAAACTTCCTCACTTCCTTAGGCTTAGTGATTCCCTGATCAATGAATAGTCTGGTTAGCACATAATAAGTTCATGTCATGAGAAGGCTGTTTGAAAATTTGTTCATGCTCACCTTTGACCCAATGTTTACGAGATGTTCATCAAGGTGTTTAATGGTTTTCTCAAAGCCAACAAGAGCCTGAACCTGAAAGAAAAAACACAAAGATCCAGAAATCAGCTCTAAAACAAATACACTTAAAATAAGGGGAAGACAAGAGGGTTGGAGAGGTGTAAAGAAACATGTCCATATGGTGTTCCATCATACTAGCTATAATCTGTTCATAATTAGTAGATACATTGGACCAGATATGCAAATAAACTGCATGAAAAAACCAACAATTTGTTTAATGGAAGGACAAAAGACGTCGTAACAAAAATCTCAAGGTATGTTGTTAATCACACTAGCTACAAGCCTACAACTACTAAAACAAAACTAACCCCTCCTTTCCTTTCTTCTTTTTGGCCAAATCACTAATACACTTCAAGTAAAATCCTTGAAGTCAACACCTTGGGGTTGGCTACATCCCTACTTCCCCACCATTCAGCCACAGATAAAAGAGGTTTAAAAGCAAAAGTTTAGATCTCTGTGGTAGGCAAATAGGCCTAGGCCAAAAAACTGCAGAATATGTTCCAGCATATGGTACTCAGTGAGAAAATGTTACTTTTAGAGTATGTAACAAAGACTTGGATATGAGTGTTGGTTCATGCCTAACATTGCAGCCCAAAAGTAAAATTAGTTGTCTGCTCAAAAAAAAAATAAAGCTGTAACAATAGGTGTCTTCAGCACAATATAGTGAAAAAACCTATATATAGTAGCTCAATTATGAACAACTATATATAGCTGTAATAAAAGATGTATTCAACAAGTGCAGAGTATGAATGTTGTCTGCCATTATGAAAAGATGTACATTGAGCTCAATCTAGTGAAAGAAAAGTTCAGCAACCTAACTTGAAGGAATTTGGAGTAAACATGCTGGTCTTGGATACATCACAAATATTGAGTGGCTGTCTAGCAGTGTGAACTCGGGACTACAGTAAACAATGTGCAGAGTATGAAAGTAAATTTAAATGATAGTTACCAGTGTTATAGTAACGGTTGTATGCAAGTCATTGCCTTCCCTTCTGAACTGATCATGGGGGGCTGTCCGAATACGGAACTGCACCAAATGTGGTAGTTGCTGTCAGTGCACAGTTCAAATTAGTAAGCATGGTTACAAAGCCAAAGTTGAAGATCAAACCTTCAGGTCTCCAGGTTCTCCATCTACTATAGGTTCACCATCATCATAGAAAACCACCTCCTGTAAAACGCATGGAAAATCTGATCTAAAAATCCCAAAACTTAAAAGAATAATATACTGGAGAACAGCAAACAAGTAGAGAAAACACTCTGCTTTCTAACGACTTAGAGATTATTATTTAAATACTGTCCAAGAGAAGGAAAAAAGTTAACCAATCATTTCTAGTGTTCAAGAAACACAGAATACCATTATATTTTGTGGGCCAAAGCCATCAATATACCATCTTTAGGCAACATGCCAAATTTGCTTTATTGCAAAATGTGATAACAATCTACAGTTTTCCTTGGTCCTCTGAAGCTTGACTAGTGAGTTTCTGTGTCATTAAAAAAATGCATTTTCCCCTGAATGTTTGGCAGAATAAAAGAACTGCTCTAGGTACATTTTTCAAGTTCCCAAAACCTTTACACTGCTGGCAAAGGAGTGACATATGTTAAGAGTAAAAAAACATCTAGTAGCTCTACATAAAAGTATTGAGTATGACATGAGAAACAGAACTGGGGAGGTGAAATGGGGAATTAGTTTAGAGATTGCTAAAAGCTTGGTAGGAGCTTTGTCAGAAGAGAAAAGTCTTGGAAATGTATAGCAAACCTCAATGGATCACTTTATTGGTAAGGAAACACTGGATTCAGAAGAAGGCCACCTAAAATTTCAAAGATCTGTCTCCCAATTTAAGCTGAATACACAAGTAGTATTCCCATTTATGCAACCATACAAAATAAGCTTTCAGTGTTGAAATGCAAGATAAAAATTAAGACAGAAATGAAATCATTTTGCACCAATATAGTATTGGAGCTTTATAAATCAGAGGATGAGGAGAATCTACATTTTAACTATTCTCCATCTTGAAAACATATCAAAAGCAGAATTCATTAGCCATCACAATCCAAAACTCACAGGCATGTGGAATATGGTCTTTTGTGCAATTTTTTAATGGCACACAAATGAAACAATGGCAAATAACAATGGAATTCATTAACAATCACAGTTCAAAACTCACAGGCATGTAGAATATGATCTTTAGTGCAATTCTGTAATGGCACACAAATGAAACAATGGCAAATAACAATATTGCTACACATGCAGGAAGTTGGACATTGCAATTAAGAATAGAAGGCATAAAGCTTACTTGCCCATCCTGCATCCCTTTCTCAATATCGACAGTGATGAAATACCCCTCCCTTTCATACTTCACATTTGGACATTGCTCACAGACCTGAATGATAATAGTAAAGGATGCAATAGAGTGAGTGCCACAAATATGTACAGTATTGAATAATAATGAGGATGGAAAGGAGGAGCCAAAAAAAGGGCTGCACAATGTTTAATCCTTTTAAAAATAAATAACTCATAAGAATTTCTGTTACAGAACTGCTTGAGAGGTGGAATACCTGCTCTGTCATCTGCTGGAACATCCCTGGACCAATTTGCTTGTGATAGACTTCATTCCGACAGTTACAGCGTCTCTTACCTGGGGCTGGCTTTAAAACATTTTTCTCCCTCCAAACCTAATGAATTAACATAAAAGATCACACAAATGAAGAAATCATAAAATCAATTTCTCTCATGCGAAGATAACAAAAAAACAAGAAGAAACACTGGCCCTAATTAATGTAACTCATAATAGTGTGATTCTATAATCTGCAAGTAGACTTAACAAAGATAAGACGGTAATAAAATATGCAACAAGAAAACATAACCCAACAAGGTTATTTATAGGCTTCAAGTAGATTCCTAAAAATTAATTATTATGATGCAAGTAGTGACTAATACTTGTGAGCTCTTCCAATCCATGCCAAGCTATAGGCCTTAGCAGCAATATAAGCTCACAGTTACAAATAATAAGGCCTTGTTTGGTAACTGTTCTTGAAACTGAAAAATTGTTTTTGACAATAGTTTTTGAAAACTGTTCTTTAATGTTTTATAGAAAAAATGTCTGTTTAGGAATCTAAAATATTTTAAACCTGTTTTTTATGTTTTTAAATATGTTTTAAAAATAAATTTTATATGTAGTGTTTTATTTTTAATCATTATTCATATTTGTATGGTTATTTTTTAAAATAACCTTTAGAAAACAAGTAAAAACTGAAAACAACTAAAATATGTTCTTTAAAAATACTTTGTTTTCTGTTTTAAGAACAAAAAACTGTTGTTTTCTACTTGTCAAACATGTTTTTTTAATTTTTTTTGTTCAATAAAATAGAAAACTGTTTTTAAAAACAGTTACGAACCATGACCTAAATAGTACTTTTTCCTTAGGGAGTTGGTAGAAATTTATAAATTCTCAGTCAAGACATGACTTTTACCTTTAAGGAACCCCCCATGTACAAATCTTCTAGTGTTGCATCCAATTCAACAATTACATCATCACCTCTTACAATTCTCTCTTCCTCCTCGGCTGGACCTCCACCAAAGAAACTAGAAAAACCTTCAGCTTGTTAGCAGCATCCAAGATTATTAAACTAAACTTCACAAGAAGTTGAAACATGTTATCACAACTGTATAAGAAAGTGAGACTGCCAACTAAAATGTTATGGCAGTCAAATAGATATGTGCCTAAAAGCAGAGCTGGACTCATCAATTTCACCACAAAGAAAAAGGGCTAAAAGCAAAAATAAAGCAGGTTTTGATAGGAAAATATAGGGAAAAAGTAAAGTGATAATAGATCAAAATAGAGATATTAAAATAAATGCAAAAAGATAAATAAATAAAATATATATACACACATACACATGGTAAAAGAGACATAAATATGCAAGTTTTAGTAAAAATGTCTTATAAAATGTTGAAACTTCCAAAAAATAAAAGATGACCAATAAAACCTATAAAAAAATAAAAAATGACCCATAAAGACAAATTTTTATCACATTCCCTTCTGCTTTAGAATAATATACTTTGTCTTAGTAATATGGATGCAACGGAGAATAAAGTAGATATAAATTTAAACAAACCATCTCGATCCTTAATTATATAAATATTTTTGTTTTTTAGTCCAAGCATCAGTACCCACTATTGAGACCTTCTAAGTGGAGTCTCCATGGCATAAAAATCTGGTAATTCAAAAGATCCAATGCCTAGACACATACCTATTCCCAACATCCGACATATACACCTAAGCCCATGTTGTATAGGCACCCAGTTACAATAACTATCATTACTGATATAATAGCCACATCAATGGTTTGGAAAAATCCCATGCTGGGACTAGGAATAAGATAATGTTTCTGCAATACAATTAACTTTCTTACATCCATAACCATAGCTACCCAAATCTTTTTTGATAATAACAATTATAGAACAGGAGAAACTGTCCAGTGCTTTTCATGATATCATTTCTATAATATGGTACCATCATCCATTCACGTTGTGTCAGCTTACGATAGGCAGGTTGATTATCAAGACAAGGAAAAAAAATTTAAGTTATTTTATTATAGAAAAATGCTTAATTTTGTTTCCACAACAAAGAGTAAAAATCTCATTAATATTCAAAGCCACTACACTCTTTCCTCTATTGCCTACAACAAATCTCCTACAATGAGTTATCTCTTTCTCCCTTTTTGGAGAATCCCCGACAATGTGTGCCTTAATTTCAAGAAACATAAATTAAACATTTCAAATATTCAATGAGAACTAGTTGTATTGGTTCTTTTTTTTCCTTTCTCCAATAATAGGTGTTAAAAGTCATCAAAATAATTAGATGTGGTGGGTAGAGAAACAAATGAACTAGGAAGATTACTCTCACTAGATAGGTGTAGCAAACAACTATTGCCTACAATGAGAGCTCTTTTTCTCCCTTTTTGGAGAAACTCCAACAATGTGCACCTTAATTTCAAGAAACATAAATTAAACATTTCAAATGAGCAATGAGAACTAGTTGTATTAGTTTTTTTTTTCCTATCTACAATAATAGGTTTTAAGAGTCATTCAAATAATTTGATGCAGTGGATAGAGAAACAAATGAACTAGGAAGATTACTCTCACTAAATAGATGTTGCTAATGACAATTTGCAGGTCATTTTAGATAGAAAAAGGGAAGCTGCTTGGGTTTGAGAATCATCACATAAAAGGGAATCTTAAAGTTTTATTATAATTTGAATTCAACTGATAATGTGGCACATCGTGAGTCAACCATGTGACAGTTATGGAGGCATTAGATACTTTCTCAAGAGGATAGATGATGAATTCCCAAAATTACTTTGACAAGACAAATAACCTGGTTAAACGGATATTTGTAATGCTTTGCAGGAAACTGTTGAAGGAAATACAGACTATTAGAACCAAATATAATCCCATCTTATTAATTTGAAGACCACCTAGGAATTCCCTAATCCTTGGTTTCATTCTTTTAGAAAGGAAACCATCCTCAAGCTTCTTCCTTTTCCTTCCCTCATTCCTTCCAATAACCAAACAAGGCCCTAAGTTTGCCTTTTCACTGCCAAAGAATAACTATTCATCATAATTAAGGTTTCAATAAGCACAAATAGGAGGGACCACCACTTACGAGCTAAATATGTCTTGAATGTTCATTCCACCGCCACCTCTGCCACCACTTGCGGCATGCTGTTTAAGCCCCTCTTCACCGTATCTATCGTAAATATTCCTCTTCTCGTTGTCCGAAAGCACCTCATAAGCTATCAATCAACCAGCCGTATTAAATTAATTCAAACCTCCAAAAAATACAGTCAAATAAACCATCAAACAACCAAGGACTCCAACAAAAAAAAAAATTAAAATTCACCATTGTTAATCTCGGCAAATTTCTTATTAGCCTCCTCATTTCCCTGATTCTTATCGGGATGGTACTTCAACGCCAGCTTCCTGTACGCCCTCTTGATCTGTTCATCCGAAGCACCTTTTGGAACTTGCAAAACATCATAATAGCTCTTTCTGCGACATTTCAAAATCAGCTCATTCAATCATGAATCACACACCAAAATTCATCACAGAAAAGAAAGAGAACCTGTGTTATCTCACCCTGCAATGGAGGTGATGGCAGACGCTAAACCACACAACAGGAAGAGTAGAATCGCTATTCTTCGATTCGCCATGAAGTGGATCAAAAGACGGTGAGAGAGCGAGTCTCTCAATGTAGAAATCTTAGGGTTCGTGATCAGATCTAGGGTATATGTGGAGTCTCTGCGGTTCTCTTAGGGTTAGGGTTGTATCTGTCTCTCTCTCCTCGCTTCTCCGTCTTTCTTCTTCTTCTCCCTCTCCAAACGGTTCGCAACGAGAGCGGTGAAACCAGGCAATAGAGGAGTGAGGCTTAATACGTCATCAACGACTCGGAGTCTAATTCTTCGCTACGTGGTCATCTTAAAACTGACCAATCAGAGGAGGTTTTCTCGTTGTCCTTTCCAATGGTTATGTCCCACGTGTCCTCAGCGTGTAGTCGAGGCAATTGATATTGCCAAGGGAATCTTTGCTATGTACAAGGCAAAAGCAAAAAAGGTCGAGTCATGGGTCTGGGCTTAGAAATGGGCCGTTTTACCAAATTGTTGTGTTTGGGCTGCCGAAGTGCAACGGTTTGGTCCATGGTTGGCGATTAGAAATCCTATCCTTTCTCCTACGTATGAGTGCTTTATCATAGACTAAAAAATATTATTCAAATATTAGAAAATTGTCTTTTTATTCAAGAAATTTGGTGTATCTTAAGTGAATTATATAGTGCATTTTTTGATATATTTTCTTTTATTTTTTTACTTTTAAAACTAAAAGTTTTATACAAAATATAGGAATTTGTATATAAAAAGTAAGTACTACCTTTATGAACTTGAAAACATATTTTAAAATTTAAGAAAGTAAAAAAAATTCATTTTCATAATTTTTAAAAAATTTGAAAAGAATTTTTAAAAAACATAAAATAAGGTCATGTTTGGTAACTATTTTTTAAAACGATTCTGAAAAATAGTTTTTAAAAACTATTCTTTTATGTTTTGTAAAATAAAAGTTTGTTTGAGAACTTGAAATGTTTTTAACTCATTTTAGTATTTTTTAAATATGTTTTAAAAATAATTTTTATATCTAGAGTTTTATTTTTAATCATTATGTTTGTATGATTATTTAAAAGAAATCTTGAGAACATAAAATATAAAACAATTTTCTGAATATCAAAGGTGTTTTTCAATTTTTTTTTTTGTTTTAAAAGACAAAAAACAGTTCTAAAAAATAGTTGCTAAATAAAACCTAATTTTTTATTTTTTTGTAAAAGAGTTCCTGAATTTTGTATAAAAAAATTATTTTAAAAATAAACAACATAATATCCAAGAAGCTGGACTTAATCTTAGCTGTGTTTTAAAGCCAAAATTACTTGAAAGTTACTTGGTTAGACTATGTGGTGGACTGACCGGCCGGTTCTGGTCTGGGTTGGCAGGGGCAAGCCCACTGCATTGGGCTGCTTGAAGCAATACAAGATATGATGGATTAGAGCTTGAACCTGAGGCCGTCAAATGGACGATCGAGGAAAACACCATCAGACAACTAATGCTATATTCTTAATATCTGCAGAATAATAAATAAAATAATATAATTCATTTAAAAAATATATAATAATAAATATATAGAAATATAATAGCATTTCTCTTTCATTTTCAATATATATTTTCAGATTTAAATATCATACTTATTTTATTTAATGGAATTTAAAATATTAATGCATTTTTATTTATCTATAATTTAATTTGATAATTTTAAAATAAAAAAATAAATATTATTAGTTATATATATATATATATATATATATATATATATATATATATATATATATATATATATATATTATAATTATTTTTAATCTTAATAATATAAAAATAATATATTTATACGTTACCACTCTATATTTTAACCAACCATTGTTTAACCATCAAATCTTAATCGTTAATTGATAATTTTTTCGATTCAACCATTGGTTTAGCTTTTAAAATATTATAAAATTCTATAAATATTATTTGTGTCCAAATTAATCTCGGTACATCGAATCGGAACTTTATAATCTTTATTCTCAAATTCAACAACTTCAATTTATATATATTTTCTTTAGAGAAAGTTTGTTGTTCTATTCTTCAATCATATTTGTATGAAAATCCTCTGCAAACCTTGAGGTGGATTTAAATTTGTTAAACCACATTTTTTTTCCTTTCTCTTTTATTTTATCACACTAGGCATTATTAATTTGCTTTCTTTATTTAAATTTCAAATGTTACTTAATAATTTGGAAAAAAATATCAAATAGGGAGGGTAATGTATCACTTACATCCCAACCTTGTCTCGTTTATTTATATCTATTTCAATTCCTATTCAAAAGGAAAAAATAAAGGGAGAATTATCTTTTGAGGGTAGATGGACCCCTAAATTAATAAAAGGTCCATATAACTCCTTAAATTGAGTTGAAGGATATGAAATAGTAATAGACAAATATACCCTTAAGAACACATATAAAATATTTTATAAAATTAAGTTAAATAATTTTTTTTCAATAATTTTTTTTTCAAAAATACTAAATTAAATAAAAGTAGTTTTCAAAAATATTAAATTAAATAATTTTTTTTCAAAAAAATTAAATTAAATTAAAGTATTTAAAAAAAATATTAAATTAATTTTTTTAAAAAAAAATTAAATTAAATAAATTTATTTAAAAAAAATTAAATTAAATAAAAGTATTTTTAAAAATATTAAATTACATAAAAAGTATTTTTTTTAAATATTAAATTAAATAAAAATATTTTTCAAAAATATTAATTTTTTTTCTCAAAATCAACAAATGACATTTTTGAAAATACTGAAGGATGATATCCTTCAACTCAATTTTCATACTTTCATTAGGTCTTAAGCTCAATTTAAAGAGTTATATGGACCTTTTATTAATTTGGGGGGCCATCTACCCCCAAAACATAATTCTCCCAAAAATAAATCTAATGGGATGGGCTTGAGTATAGGAAATTTCTTTATTTAAATTTCAAATGTTACTTTATAATTTGAAAAAATTATCAAATAGGGAGGGTGATGTATCACTTACATCCCAACCTTGTTTCGTTTATTTATATATATTTAAATTCATGTTCAAAAGGAAAAAATAAATCGGATGGGATGGGCTTGAGTATAGGAAATTTTCATAGTCATCTCATCCCCTATTTAAAATTTTGGAACTTTTTTTTTTTTTTTTTAAATTTTAAATTTTATTAAAAATAAATATTTTATTTATTATCCCCACAACCGCTAAAGGTAGCTGGAGCCGGGTTTTTTTCGAGGTTCTTTCTTCTCTACTTCCACTGCCACAGCCTTACTAGATAGGGGCTTTTTTTATAGATTTAGAGGTGAGTAAGGGGGTGGAGCTTGAAGAGCGAAGCGAGCCACGCTAGCCTATAAAGTTTTTCAGCAGCAAGGTACGGTCGGTCAACTATCTGTAAGCACAACTATTGAATCAGTTCTTGGTGGAAGGTTTAATGGAAATGACTCCGGTACTATTGAATCTGCTGGTATAGAATCGCTTGTTAGTGGGATTTGCGAGTGCGTCTTTTGATTAGAGTAGGGGTCACAAGAGAGCAGAGCGTACCGTCCTGCCATAGTGGCAAGTCTGTTTATAGTCGCAACTGTTGTGATGGTCAACAAGGTTGAAACTTCCAGGAAAAAACTTCGAATTGGGAGGGCGATCCTCCCGGTGAACTAATTGACCGTAGTTAAAAAGTTGAAAATGGAAAAAAAAAAAATTACTGAAAATAATATATAATCTTGGTAGTGTGTGACGGGACCAACTAAAGTTAACGAATTAGTATTTCCTCTAGTGGACCTGAGGAGACTCGAACTGGTGACCATTAGGGAGCATACCCAAGGTCGGACCAACTAAGCTACCCCTCAAGGTTAGGAGACAAAGTTGTACTTGAATCCATCCCAGATTTTTAAAAACCTTTCGAAAACATGGGATTTTGCAGGAGTAGTAGCTTTTTTTTTTTTTTTTAATGATTCCTATGACACCTATATTTCCTTGCAAATCAATTTATATACAAAAAACCAAACCACAATAATTATTCAAATCTTGAAGTTAGCTTACCGATCGGTGAATCAGACGAAGGTTCTATTCGATAGTTGATTTAGCACAATCTTGTCTTAAGCCCTTCTTTCAATTGCACGATATGTGATATTTTCTCTTATCATTACTTTCATGGTTTTCTATTCGACATTCTTATTATATTAGAAAGCTTCGGCGTCCAGTCTCCTGTTTTGGATCGCATCTCGCAAAATCAAATCTACTGGCAAAATCTCTCATTCCTCTTGGACTTTTTTTCTTAGTCAAACAAACCACTTTAAGCAAACAACTTAGGAAGACTTCTTGGCATCGGTCTCTCTTTCTCTATATATTTCTTCAAGGCGGGGAAGATAACCTGTTGTTAATGATTTCAGTGCCAATGGTTTTTTTTTAGTAAATCTAACTATTTATATTTGGATTATGGTTCCAATTCAACTACCTAGTAGTTAAGCAAGGTAGTCTTAGGCGAATGGAGACAAAGAGAAAAGCAGGTGCATCTTAGATGAAAAAAAAATAACTAATTCAATTTCACTAGCACTGGATTATTGAAAGCTTTCCTAATCTTGACCAATGGATACGAGATCACTGGATATTCCAACTGGTTGAGTTGATATGTGTAATTATAAATCCTCAACTAAAGGTACCTAATCTACTGATTTACTCTTACTATTTCTTCTATCCAATCTCTCATGTCAAAAGGACCAATGACAATGAAGGAGGAGAATGAGGAGGAGTAGATGCTAGCTTTCATTGAAGTAGGGGCAGAATCGAATGATTGTGAGATAGACAATTATCAATAACCCACCTATTTGTCCAGAAACGCACTAACTTCCCATCACCAAGAATCTATCTTATTCATAATGGAAGAACTTGCATAGTATCTCAATTTCATTAAATCCTTCTCATTAAAGACAAGGTAGGGTGGGTACATAAAAAACCTATCTCATTACCAACCCCACCTTTAAGAGTCATTTCTTTAAGTTTCCAAGTTTTCAAAAACCATACAAAATATAAAAGTTCAAGTATATCTTACTTTTAAGTTAAATATATTCTTACTTTGCCTTTTCTCCATGTATTTATTTATTATTATTATTATAAATTACCTGTCAAGATAAGAATAATATTAATACTAATACATATAAATAATATAATAATTATTTTAAAAAACAATTGTTTCATTAATTATTATTTTAAAATATATATAAATAATTTATCTAATAATATGTAACAATTTTATAAACTATTGTCTCATTCTTGTAATTGAAAAATAAAATTATTATATTTTTTATTATATAGATTTCATAAATTTTGAATTGTATAACTTTACAATATAACTATTAAGAAAATATTATAATAAAAAATTTTGTTTTGATAAGAATTAAAAAACAAAATTAAAACATGTCATAATGTATCCTAATTTTAATGCACTTATGTTGTAAGTTCAATGCACAACTTGTTGTAACAAACCTAATAGCATTAGAAGTGTTGTTTATCCTCATGTATTAGTTTTTATATCAATAGATCATCCTAATAAATTAATATTACATATCAAATGCATTCTTATTAGCAATAATTTTTAAAATAAAATTCGTCAACCTTATAAATAATAATATTAATAATAATAAAGAAATCATCTAAAAGTGTATTGTTTGAAAAATATGAAAAATATGGATGAATTAAGAACTTGAAAAAGTGGTTTCATAGGGAGTATATTTTGAAAAAAATAATCCTCAAATCATGTACTAAAACAGTAACTTTCCAAAAATACTCTACAACCGGTTGAAAGTGATAATGTAGATAACATAATGTACCACCTTATTTATCAGTCACTACCACTTTAACTTCTACATCAAATATACTACTGAAAATAATAACATTATTTTTACCTAAAACTAAAAGTAATAACGTGCGTAACTAAAAGTACCACTATTAATATCATAATGTATTAACCTATTTAGTTTTTTATTGTCATTGTTATGGTTTTGATTGTGATTATTAAGTAATATGTCAAAAAATGCACATAATGTAATTTACAAAAAACATTATTTATTAAAAAAATAATAATGATTTAAATTTTTAATTAAAGAAAAATTTGTTTTTTTTTTACATATTTAATAAAAAATTAGGTTATTTATTTATTTAAATATCAATATAATGCGATGAGAATTGTGATTTTATATTAAAAAATTTAATGCAAGCACTTTTAAAATTTTAATTTTAACTACATTCAAATATTGTTTTTAAAATTAAATACTCTTAAAGAATGAGCATTACTAATTTTTTGTAGAATGAAATTAAAGGTAAGTTAATATTTTTTTTATATTACTTTTCTATTTTTATTATTATTTTTTTAAAATTAGTTTCAACACATGTAAATAGTGTTTTTTTTAATAAAAAAATTAGTTTTTAAATTCTAGAAAATTTTTAAAAAGAAAAATATAAAAAAATGAGATCCATAATATTAAAATTATAAATATTATAAATATAAAAATATTATGAATAAGAAACAAAATAAAATATCATCTATATATATATTTCACATCAATATTATTTAAAATATTGGCATTTATTTATTCATTAGATTATTAATTATTATAGGTGAATATATTTTTATATTAAAAACTAATTTATTTTAATGCATTGATTACACATGATGTTAAAATAAAATTTAATAAAGGATATGAAAAAATAATGAATAAATGGATTGCACTGTTTAAAAATAAATTTTGCTTTTATTAATTTAGCAAATTTTCAAAAATAGGGAACAATATGAGAATTATTTTCAAAAAAAAATAATCAAAATTTAAACACAATTTTAGTAAAGATAAGTGGAATGGGGAGGGTTTACTTCTAAAAGAAGCAAAAAAAAAAAAGGAAAACGAAGGCAAAGATACTTGAATGATAAAGAGTATTGCTTTATTACAAGTACCTTTATAATTGAAGGGTAGTCTTAGAAGAATACCCAAAGTTACTATTTTAGTGCATGATTTAAGAGTTATTTTTCCCAAGATGTACTCTATGTGATTTCCTCATTTTTAAGTTCTCAATTCATCAATATTTTTCAAATAGTATACCCTTATACACGTAGCATGATAAATAGGAAAACAAAAGAAAAAAAAATAAAAAGAATGAAGGTCACGTGACATGATAAATAGTTTTGTTTTATTAGGTGAACCTTTATGTGTAACCCTACACGGCTTTAAAACACGTCTACTTGGTTAAGATGAAGTTAAGACGAACACCCCTACGGGGCCAAACAAACCTCACACCGAAGTTGGAGATCAACTCTAATACCATTTGTAATCACTCACTCCCAATCTTGTAGATATTGTCCGCTTTGGGTCCAAAGGGGCCCTCACGGCTTAAAACGCGTCTACTTGGTTAAGAGGAGCCTCTACATATATAACACTTGGATCTTTTTCCTCTATCCGATGTGGGACATCACATTATGACTAAACGGTAGTCTTGAAATAATACCCAAAGTTACTATTTTATCACATAATTTAGGGGTTATATTTATCAAAACGTACTCTCCATAATTTCCTCATTTTTAGGTTCTCAAGTCATCCATATTTTTCAAATAGTACACCTTTACACACACAACATAATAAATAGTTTTGTTTTTTTAGGTGGCACCTCAAAAGAATACCCAAAACTACTATTATAGCGTCTGATTGAAGGGTTATTTTTTCCAAAATGTACTTTCCGTAACTTTCTCATTTTTAGGTTCTTAGTTCATCCTTTCCCCTTAAAAATTCATTTTTATAAAACAGGTGAAGCTGCAATCAATAGAGCTAAGAAATAAGAATGCCAACAAAATCAACTTTATTTTTGAGCCATCCAAAAAAATTGAGACATATTCAACTTTATTTTTGAGCCATCCAAAAAAATTGAGACATATTAAGCCTATAACACCTTTTTCCATATCTGGTAGGTATATTTTGAAAATTACTTTTAAAGATAAGTTTAATCAAATCGTATACAACTTACAGCTTTTCAAAATTATTATATAGTTGAAAAAAAATAACATATTTTGATTTTATCTTTCTTTTCTATTTAATAAAAATTTTTAAAAATAAGTAATAAGTAAAAAAAAAAAAAGCTTAAAATCTAAAAAGCAAAGTGCTTTTAGCAAAAAATAAAAATAAAAATAAAAAAACAAGAGAACGAAGGTCACGTAGCATGATAAATAGTTTTGCTTTATTAGGTGAACCTTTATGACTAAACGGTAGTCTTGGAATAATACCCAAAGTTACTATTTTAGCACATAATTTAGGGGTTATATTTATCAAAATGTACTCTCCATAATTTCCTCATTTTTAGGTTCTCAAGTCATCTATATTTTTCAAATAGTACACCTTTACACACATAACATAATAAATAGTTTTGTTTTATTAGGTGGTAGTCCGTAAGAATACCCAAAACTACTATTCTAGCGTCCGAAGGGTTATTTTCTCGAAAATGCACTTTCCGTAACTTTCTCATTTTTAGGTTATCGGTTCATCCCTTCCCCTTAAAAATTCATTTTTATAAAACAGGTGAAGGTGCAATCAATAGAGCTAAGAAATAAGAATGCCAGCAAAATCAACTTTATTTTTTAGTCATCTAAAAAAGTTGAGCCAGTTTAAGCCTATAACACCTTCTCCATATCTGGTAGGTATATTTTGAAAATTACTTTTAAAGATAAGTTTAATCAAATCGTAAATAACTTATAGCTTTTCAAAATTATTATATAATTGAAAAAAAGATTTTAAACTTAGGTGTTGTTTGTTTTTTTTTTTACTAAAATTACTTTGTTTTTTAGATTTTAACCTTTTTTTTTTTTTTACTTATTACTTATTTTTTAAATTTTTGATTAAATAGAAAAAAAATGATAAAATCAAAATGTATTATTTTTTTTTCAAATACTAAAACTAATTTATTGTTTTTTATATTTTTTTTAATACTTAATAAAAATAAAATATTTAAAAAATTATTAAACATTATTTAGTTTTAAATTGTATTTAAAATTAAGTAAAAATAAATAAATGCCACCTTACTCTTTACTTTAAATAGTTTGCTTGAAACGGTTACTTGCAAAGGCATTAAATACTAAAATTGAAAAAAAAAAAATAGTTATTGTGTGAAAAAATTAAATAAAAGATTCATTAACTCAATTTATGACTCCGTCAACGAGAATTTATTTTGAGCCATAAAGCATCATTTAGTGCAATTACTCTGCACTTGCATGCCTTTTAATTATCATTGAAACTAACTACTTTTCTACTTGTAATAATTGAAACTAACTATTTTTCAACTTGTAATCTTGGATGAAATTAATTTTTGTGTCCCCTTCAACAATCATTTTAATTGAGGTCATTTGCTCATTAGTGTATTGGTTGTTTGCCGACAAATCACTTCTAAATGGGAAAAAGTTAGGTGATGTTTGTTTTTTAGTTGAATAAAAAAAATCAAAATATCTAACCTTTTTTTAATTTAATTAAATTAATTTGTTGATTTTAAGTAACATAACTAAACCGAATTTATTGAAAACAAGTTTACTTTAGTTATATTAATTGATATTAATACATTACTTTTAATCAAACAAAAAATGTTAAATATTTTGATTTTTTTTCTATTCAACTAAAAAAACAAATATTACCTTTGATTCAAAATGTCAAACTAATTGACTTTTGGGTAAAATTTAATATTTATTACTTAATGACTTTAGTTAACACTAAATTAAATTATTTTTAAGTTGTTAACTTAAAACTTATTATTTATTGATAAAATTAACTTAAAATCTATTTTAAGTTATTAAATTGATATATTTATTTTTATTAGTTGTAATTAATATTAATCATTATTAATTTTTAACTAATATTTAATTTAATTAATTTTAAAAAATAAATTTGTTTATTAAATATTCATATTTATAATATTTTACATATAAAAGGTAACATTAAAATATTACTATAAAAAACTAGTCATGCACGGGGGAGTTATGGTTGTTAAATATATTATCCATAGATATGGGTAAGTAATATAAAAAGGATTTAAAATTAAAAATAAATTAACCATTTTGACTGTAATTGAAATCATTTTAAATATTAAATTATAATAATAAGTTTTTTTACCAAACATGTTAAATCCACTTAATAACTTAAATTAAGTTATTAAGTTGACTTAACAAATACCCTCAAAGTAATATTAGGACTACAAGATAAAATAAATTGGTAAAAGAAATTGATTAATTTTAAATATTTCTTGAAATTATTTTTATTTATGGTGTCATTTCTTCTAGCTTTTTAAAAAGGAAAAAAAAAAAAAAGAAGAAGAGAATATACCATAAGAATCAAATTTATGAAGTGAGGGTCTGGTGTGGGGTCTCCCAAGCTGGCAACATTACACATGCATCCGAAAATGAAAGCGAGTTGTCACAATTATTTTACAAAAACCTTTTTCCCGTGCCTATAAAGTTATAAACCTTCTATTATTATCCACTCATCCGTATGATTTCAATTGACAGGACATGAGCGGACCGGGCTAGCTAGCTAGCTAGCCTCCAACTGTAACTCCATCCAAAAATCTTAAATAAGCCTGCATACTGAAGAGGATAAAATGTTTCCACTGAAGATAATATATATATGATGGCACATGGAAGACAAGCCACATCAATCAAATAAATCAAGCTTTGCAGTGAAGTGAAGCCAAAGAACCGTTCTTAAATCCAATTGAAATTTGATTCCTTGGAATTTTTTTTCTACTTTCCGGTGGTACCAAGATGTTGATGTGTCAGGAATCAGGATATCCTATTTGCCTGTGTTCTAGTGGAAGATTAGCCAATTAAATGCAGAGATTTTAGACACATATGTGCATCCGAATGGTCATTTTCGGTTCGACATTGACTAGAATAATTTTGTCAAATATCGATTATTATTTAGGAAAAAAATTATTTGAGATGAAACTTTTATATAATGTTTTGTTCACGAAAATTTTGAATAAAAAAAATTAAAGCTTGATAAAATATTTTTATTTCTTACTTTAAACAAAATTTATTTATTTTAATTTATTGATAAAATGATTAAATAATTTTAAAGTATAAGTTTTTAATTAGTTTTAATTATATTTGATTTTTTTTAATATTTTTTTATTTTCTTAATATTTTTTAAGAATCAAACATAATATTAAATCAGATTATTCAAAAATTTAATAGTGTTCTATTTATTCATTGTGGGATTTTCGTGTTTGTCTAGCATAAATTTTTTCTATTTGATAGACTTTAAATATCGAAACACTATTAATGAATGAAAATAAACACGTGTGAAGTTTAAAATCTTTCTAGAATTATTATGAAGTTGAAAAAGGGGTTTTAAATTTAGTTAAGCCAACGAGATTGGACTGAGTTGCACAAGGATTTCAAAATTTTGACTTTTGGAGAAGTCTAATACAGGTGGTTGACCAAACGATTGAACTGTTCAGTGTTATTAGGCTCCTCCAAGTCTTCACTTTAGGTAGTAGTGGCTAACGGATGTGGGATTAGTTGATATGACAATCATTGATTTGTCGATTTCACCTACAATGGTAATCAGTAGAAATCATTAAATACTAAGATTGGGTAGAAAATTATGTTCATCGACTACATTTTGCAAGACAGTCGTATGAAACATTCTTCTGCTCAATTTATGACTTACCTACCCTGTTTAAATCATATGTGAGAACTTATTTCGAGCATTCAAACCTCTTTTGGTGAGATTGCACCCCACTAGCTATTTTTGTTTTTTGTAGTCACTCACAAATTGTTTTAAAAATATGCCCTGAAAAATTCAATAATACTAATATCAATTAAAAGAAGTACAATGTTGTGATTATCAAATTGAAGGAATGAGAGAGATCTCTGAAGGATGGCAACATTACAAATCCATCCAAGACTGAGAGTGAAGTGTCACAATTATTTTACAAAACATTTTCTCATGCCTATGGACCTTGAATTAATGTCCTCATCCTTACAGTTTAAATGGACAAGACACATGAGTGGAGCTGGCTAGCTAGCGACCATCCAACTCCGATTTCACCAGAAATCTTCGATGCAGGAGGCCCTTGATGCTGAAGAGAATCAACAACTTGTGGAGAGGACCAGATAGATGTGATAGTGCGTCAGAGGACAAGCCACACCTACCAAAATACTCGAGCTTGACCATGATGAAATGGAGGCAAACAAATATTCTTAAGATCTGTTCAATTTGTTCAAGTGATAGATTAGTGAATGATGCAAGGATTTTGAACATATGTGCATCTAAATGGTCATCCTCAGTTTGAGCTTGGTACATATAATTTTGTTGACTATTGATTATCATTTCGGAAAAAAAAAAAAAACGAATTTTAAAGGTGAGTTGCTTATTGATTTTAAGAAGTATTTCTAATCTTTTTAACACTTTAAAATTTTTATCTTTAAATACTATTTTTTAGAATTATTGTAATCTGAATGGTATTATTTAAAAATTTATAGTCTATTTGAATATACAAAGAAAATTTAACTACAAAAATATTACTCTTATGTGATATTTGTGTAGGAAATTCATAGTTTTAAGGAATATGCTCCCACTTGATTCAAAAAATAATTTGATAAATTCCTCTAATCAAACATTATTTAGTAAGAAGAATAATCATTGATCAGTAAGACGGATATACAACTCTTCGAGAATGTATATATCATTTTGGGAATTTCAACGATTTGTTTAATCAAATACAAATTGTAATCTTGATCTCACAAATGTTTTGATTCCAACAAATAATGTAGTTAAAGCTTTAATCTGAATAATTCTTAATAAATTAGTATTAGCTATTTGTGGACTAAAGAATAAATTTTTTAGTTTTATTTATTACTTAAAGTTATTTTTTACTTTAAGTTATACCATTAAGTTATTTTATCAAACATGTTTAATTTACTTGATGACTTAAATTAAATTATTAAGTCACTTTGAATTATTAAGTTGATTTTCCAAATACCCCATAAGATAAAATTAAATAAATAATTTAATGAACAATGTAGATATATCATCATTTTTATACTATTTTATCTAATTTAGCCATGATTATGGAAATTTGCACTCAAAATGATCACATAGGTTCCATTTTTTTTTCCTTTGATAATGATCTCGATTCTTGATACATATATGCAAGTCTTACTTTTGTAAATCAAAATTCTTTTGATCACACAAACCAATGACTCAATTTTTATTTTTTTAAAGTGTGATAATTCAAATCGATCAATCCTATTTGTATCATGTCAAAACTTAAATATTTAATTGAATAGGTCATTCAAATATGACACGAATAATAATCATATTTAAAAAATAAAGTCAAATATGATTTAATTATTAATTAAATAATATATTATGTAACTCACTTAATAATTAAATTATACTTAATAATTGAGTTGAGTTAAATTTGATTTGAATCAATATAATTAACCTTTCAACTTAACATGTTTATGATTCCATTTATGTCTATGTTCAAAATCAGATTTTAAATGAGGCAAATCCTTATTATGAATGTTGAAAAAAAAAACATATTTATTAAACGAATATTAAATGTCAATACAAATTTAATTTAAATATAATTATATTTAATTCAAAACATTAAAAAATGTGTCATGTTCAAGTCATGTAAATGAATCATATTAAGCTTCGTCATCCCTAAAAAAAATTTATGAAAATATAACCTAAAAAAGTTTTGAATTAATTTCATAGTCATACTCAACAATCGGCACATAATTTGATCATCACTGACCTAATCATATTAGACAAAAACTAGAATTATATATAATATAGAAAACTTCATATAATCAAATTTACTCTTTTTTTGAAAGTAGGGACAAAAATATTTTGAAGTCTATTACATGAATTTTCAAACTCAAAGTCTTATAATAAGATAGTGATTACAACCCATAAAGTAATAAACACTTGGGCATGGACTTAGAAACCCACTATTTCCTAATGGAAATGTTGGTTCACTTCCACAACATATATATTGTATTTAGTGTGTTGAGGAACATAATAGAACATTTCGAATTGTCCTCTCACATACGAATAAAACTTTAAAAGAAATTATTTTGATTCAACCATCTCTTTCTCAATTTATCTACTTGAATAGTCTATTTTGAATATCAACTAATTATATAATATCCCTATTTTTTTTTATCTCTTTTTTGAGATTCTAAACTTTAACTGATTCCATTTCCATAATTCTATGGACTACCCAAAGTTATTATTTATTTTATTATTAATAAAGGATTTCTTATATAATTAGAATGACCCTTTTTATTTTATCTTTTTACCCTAATTATTTTCACTATCTTCTTTGTTACTCCACTTCCTTAACTATTATTTGATATTTTTTGTCTTGATTATAATTTATGATGATAAATATATCAATTTGATGATTTAAAATATATTTTAAGTTAATTTTATCAAATAACCTTAATACTTAAAATAAAAATTAAGTGATAAGTTTTAAATTAACAATTTAAAAATAATTTAACTTAAAACCAACTTAAATAATTAAATAATAATTATTAAGTTTTATCTAATACCCTATCGGTGTTATCATTAACTTAATGACAAAAGACAAAAGGTAATTTACTCTATGTGGCAAATAAAATAATATTTTATTTTAAATCTTATCAATTTGAAATTGTTATTTTTTTACCATTTCTAAATTTTATTATTATTGATTCATGAAACCACCTAGTTGATGGGTGAATAGCTAGTAGCCACAAATTTTAAGACTAAATAAAATATCTTAAATTAATAACTTTTAGATATATTTTAAATTGAATAAATTAAATCCATTATCTTCTTTACATTGCCCAAATTTAATTATATCATTTAGATTAGTCATACAAGAATTTATATAAATTCTTGATAATTCAAAATAAATTCAATAAAAAAAATCACCTATAAAAATTGCTTGAACCTATGTAGGTGCAAAATCACCTCCAAGTTTTTTGAAATTTTAGTAATTTAGATTTTGATTTTGAGGATTTTGAGATTAATGATTTAATAATGACAAAAAAATACTTTTTTTTGCCTCCTTGTGTGGTCCTTACTAGGATTATAAAAAGGGAGAATTAACCGTTAAGGTGCGCTACCCAACAAAAATGAGGGCCACAAGTCAATAAATTTGATAAGACCTTGAAGGGTAGGTTAAAATAAAAAATGTGATAATAAATTTGATAAGTAGTTTGAAGGGTAGGTTAAAAATACGATAATTCCTTTAAAAACTTTTTTTTTTTTTTTTTTTTTTTTGGTAAAAACTAAAAATGTCAAGATGCCCTTTAAGAAGCCAAAAGCAATAAGTAAAAAAAAAAACAAAAACAACTATCGATGACTAGATGAGATTTAATATGTCGTCGATGACACAGACACCAACAATGAAGATAACTTGACAATGATACAAAAGGGAAGTCTTTGATGAAAAGGGCAATATTTGGTAAAAATGGTAAAATCGTAATAGTTTATTCCCCCATTTTTTAATTTTTTTTTTTAAAAAAAATTTATAATTTTAAAATTTAATGAAATGATAAATTGGTCTTATAAAAAAATTGGACCTGAGAAATTATTATATTGACTAACCATTCCATGTAATTTTCTTTAAAATTTGTAATTTTAAAATTTAATAAAATGATAAATTGGTCTCATAAATAAATTGGGCCTTCAGAAAAATCATCATATTGAGTGACCCTTCCGATAATTTCCACCCCAACCCATCTTAATAGGTAATTCTCCCTTATAAAAAAATAGTTTCATAAGCAAAAAAAAAAAAAAAATGCTAGGATGAAATTAGAATAGGAGGTTTAAATAACTTTGGAAAATGGAATCCAATAAAGAAATAATATTTTAAATTTTTTTTCTAATTTTTTAGATTTTCCTATATTAAATTCTAACTTTATCATTTATTAACCAAATCCAAAATTTTACGTGAAAATATTAAATTCAATTTTATGGTTGTTTTAGCCCGATAAATTGTTTCTTTTGCTCAAACATGTCGATTAAGATTTAGAGATAATAAAATAGTCTTTAACAATGATGAAAAAAATTGGTAAAAATTCATAAAGTTATCATAGAAAACCTAAAAATAATTAAAAAAAAATACACATATTAAAATGTTTTTTATTAAAACCAATATATATATATATATATATATATATATATATATATATATATATATATATATATAATTTATGGTGTTTAATATTGAACTTAAAAAAAAACATTTTGTATTGCTATATCTAATTTAAATATATTTTTAAAAAATAATTTAAAATTTAAAATATTATATTTTTATATTGAATTAATGCATAAAAAATAAAATAAAATAAAAAAAGTTTTGGATAAGTATACATAATCCCTATTAATTTGAAATTTTAGTAAATATCTTTTATTATTATTATTATTATTATTATTTACATTCGATCTCGCTCAAAATTTCAAATCCATAAAAGGAAGGTATGTTTAACCAAAATTTGAAAGGTTGTATGTAAGTGAAATTAATAGTTTAAATTATTAAATAAAATAATTAAAATTAATTAATTTATTAAAAAAATTATATTATTATGCTTGAATTTAAAACAAGCACAGCATGACCCACATGGGACTAAACCCACCGCAACCACATTTTTTACTTTTTAAAGACAGGTCATGTTGGGTGCTCAAAGCCTCATTTTAATTTATAGAAAAAAAAAACGCAAATTTCATGGAGATATTTTTATCAAAAAATAAATTAATAAACAATAATTTATTTTTAATTTTTTTATATATATTAATGTTATTATTTTATATTAAAAGGACGTGAAATATTAACAATTAGCATTTAAAAAACATGTTAAAAATTATAGGATTTCAAATGTTACCATTTTTTTTTTTTAAATATCAGTTATCTTAATCTTATAATATATTTATCCAAACAAACACAATATTTAATATAAAGAAAATTCAAACGTACTTAACATTCAAATATAATGAAATTAATAAAGGCGATCAACCTCCAATCACCCACAGAAATTAAACGTCTAAATAAAGGTTCTAGTTAAAAAAATAAAAATAAAAATAAATAAATAAATAAAAATTTCTAAATTGAGCTAAACCAAAGCCGAATTCTACTGGTTCCTTAACCCCATCATTGCGGCCAAGAAAGTAGGGCTAATGAACAGAGTCAAGTATCTTACGGGAGGGTGCCCAAGATCTTTGAAAATAGAAAAACGACAAACAGAGGTAGATCAACCAATAAATGCTGAGGTGAACTGGGTTTATAATACTCGCCTGAAATATTGGAAAAAAAATGAAAAAAATAGAGCGAGAAAAGAGGAAAAACCTAAACGAAAGTTTTAGTACCCAAAGAGAGCATCAACGTGGTAGCTGCGAGTCCCACCCCATGGTACTCGTCAGAGGAGTAGCCACGACACCGTCGGAGAAACGTGGGAGTCGTGGCGGTAACAGTCACCGCAAATTCTCGCACATGACTGCCCAGGCCCACTACACTGCTGTCGCTGGCCCTTCATTTCTCTATAAAGGGAGAGCTTCGAATTCACTTCCACCTCACCTAGGCACGTATGCATGGATATACGTGTTGAAAGCTTGCTTGAGAGGGGTTCGAGTGAGTGACAAAAAGCTTTGACTTGTTGGTGGGCGGCTGACGAGGTGGTGGTGAGGGTTTTTCTTTGTCTAGATTGGCTTCCGGTGTCTGCTGGGTTTGGAAATGGGGAGAGCGCCGTGTTGTGAGAAAGTGGGGTTGAAGAAGGGTAGGTGGACGGCTGAGGAGGATGAGGTCTTGGTGAAGTACATTCAGGCTAACGGAGAAGGCTCCTGGAGGTCCTTACCCAAGAATGCAGGTGAGAAATGTGCCTACTACTAAAAAAAGGGGCAAAAAAAAAAAAGGAGAGTGGTTTTGTTCATTTTCAATCATTTGGGTGGTCATGTATGGATTTTGTTTAATTTCAGTTAGGAGTCTCATTTGAAATACCAAACCCTGAAACTCTATTAGACTTCCCTCAAATCTGGTTTAAGCGACCTATTTTTGGGTGAGGAGTGACATTCTTACATCTCAATAATCCTTACTCCAAAATAAGATTTTATTGAGCCAAATTCATGACCAATAACTTTGATATTGGTTATGTTTGGACCATGTCATTGAAAATCAATTAATATAAAGCGGAAGTAGACCAAATCTTTTTTTGATATTGGATGGTCCCTTCTCGGGTTTAACAAGAGCATTGTTCTATCCCCATAAAATGGTAAAAAATAGATATAGAAATTTAGTCACATATAATCAATCACCTCTTAATACAAATCATAACAATAAGACACAGGAAAAGAGTACAATTTTTTTTTTTTTCAAGCAAGAATTCTCATCTTTTCAAACAAATTTTAGAAGTACTAGAAATCTAATCAAATAAACTCTCACTTGATAAACCCATTTTACATTTTAGAAAGTCACAAGGCAGCTGGTTGTGTCTTGGGAAAAAGCAATTCAAATTCACGTTCAATTACAAGAATTATCGAGTTAGTTTTTTTTGGAGGGGCATGATCTTGATATTGGTTTTTATGGGTCTGTGTTTTGTTGGTGAAGGGTTACTGAGGTGTGGGAAGAGTTGCAGACTGAGATGGATTAACTACTTGAGAGCAGATTTGAAGAGAGGGAACTTCTCAGAAGAAGAAGAAGAGATCATCATAAAGCTACATGCTTCTCTTGGAAATAGGTATGTACTTCCTACGCATTTCTTCTCAATTTTCTCCTTGAAAATGACACTAGCTTCACACAGATGAAATGAAATTACATCCCAAAATGCCTCAAAATGATACCTAGTCTCGTAAAAAAAGTTAACTGTTGTTTACAGAAATAATGGGAGTACTTGAAGTCTCTCTTTCCCTCTCTCTCTCTCTCTCTCTCTCTCTCTGTTATTGCATGAGGGTTCCGGAAATGTAATGAAAAGAAGGGGTCCACGTGAAAGTATTTATTGTTACATTACTCTCAATGGGCCACAGTGTCGTAGTTAATCACTTTTCTAGAATGTCATAATATCATAGGTAAAGTTTTAATTTATAAATAAGACAATAAAAGAGAGAGAAGAATAATGGTTCTATCAAAATTACATCTGTAATTTTTTTTTGCTGTGGTTGTTACTTACAGGTGGTCTATGATAGCTGGGCAGTTACCAGGAAGAACAGACAACGAGATAAAGAATTACTGGAACTCTCACTTGAGTAGAAAAGTTCACAGCTTCAGGAGGCTTACTAATGAGGGTCCATCAATGGTTATTGATCTAGCAAAGGTAACCACAGCCCACAAGCGCAAGGTTGGCAGAACAAGCAGATGGGCCATGAAGAAGAACAGAAGCGACAAGAGTATCCGAGAAGATGTTAACAAGAGTTCCCTAGAAAAACCCAAAGGCGATGATGATGGGAATGGAGTAATAGCAGAGAAAGAGACCCGGTCTGAAACTATGACTGGGGACCTGTATGCCCAAGTCAATGAGGAGGAAAACCCAGAACTTATGGCGAGTCATCTTCTGGGATGTGGAGGGAGAATGTTTGGTGAAGGATCTGAGACTTTTGGACCATTTCGGGTGCCGGAGGTTGAGGGGTTGTGCTTCAGTGAGAACATGGAGAGTGGAGTACTGGTGGATGGAGGTGGGCTTGTGAGTAGTGGCACTGAGGAGAGGGCAAGTGGGGCTACATGTTCCAACAAAACGACACCGTTTGGTGGGGATGTGGAGGGGAGAAACTTGAGCTCAGATAATGGAGATCAGACTGTTGACCAGTGGCCCTCCTGCTCTTCCCCAACTTCATATTTTGATGACTGGAATTGGGAAAGCAGTGCTGTAAATGGGCAAGAGCTGTGGGATGAGAAGGAGGAGATGCTGTCTTGGTTATGGGAGGACAGTGATGGTGGAGAAGTGGAGTGTGAAACCTTTGGAGGAGACCTGGACTGTGAAAAACAAAATGCTATGGTCGCTTGGCTTCTTTCTTGATTTTCTTCTGCTCATGCTTTGTCCATTTTCCTAGGATTGTTGTCCAAACGCCAGAGTGTTTTTCTTCTCTTGTTTGGTTTAGAGTGTGATCTTTCCAAATTTTTGTAGCCCCATTGTGATTATTGTGCTATGTGAGAAGTAAATTAGGAGAATTAATTTCTTAGTTTTATATCATTAATCTTCTTCTAAATTCATTCTCACAATCACTTTATTACTTTATGTAGACCACTTTATATATATATATAACAAGAGGAAGTAGTAATATTACCTTTGGTTCCCCAAATAATAACTTTCTTATATTTGGTTCATTACTAGGAGAAAAACAAATATCATTAAAATTTATTTAGAAATTTTTATATTTTTAATTTATTTAATTTTTATATAATAGAGAAAAATAAGTGAAATAATTTTAAAGACCGGTTTTAAATAATTTATTAATTTTAAATCCATTTTTTATTTTCTTTCAAGTTTTCTAAGAACCAAACATATCCTAAATATTTTCATTAACTTGAAGGCTTGTTAAATTGTTTTCTTATTTGAAATCTTAAGGTAACGTTTGGTTTTCAAAAAATATAAAGAAAAAAAATATTAAGGAAAATGATTTTTTTATATTTGATTATACCAAAGGTAAATATAATTAAAATTAGTAAAAAATTTATATATTTTAAAATGATTTAATCTTTATACATACGAGTTAAATAGGTAAAGTAAATTTAAAGAAATATATAAAAATAATTTATTCATTTTACATTTTATTTTATTTTATTTTTTTTTCTCTATTTTTTTTTAATTTTCTTTTTCTTACATTTTTCTTCAAACTTTTCGAACATCATATACAATCTAATGGTTTAAAATTTTTCTTTAATCTAAATAAAAATAAATGTAAAAGTATCATTTCAACTAGTACACGTTTCAAAGGTTTTAAATGGTAATATTAAAATTATAAATATGTCATTATGAAATAAATAAATAAAATGAATTTAATTAAAAGGGTTTAACTTTTTCAAAAGTGAATTCAGACATTAGGGTATTTCGGATGAAAAACAAAATAAGACCTAACAGTCAAGAAAGATTCTTGACGTAGCCTCAAAATATTTTGATGTTGGAAAAGTAGTTGGTTGGTGCGAATCTAACTTAAATTTATGTCTTTTGTTTTTTCGTCTGCAACTTAGTGCCAGCTCATATGGGTCCAACGTTTGAAAGTAACTGCCACGAATATTATTTTAGGTTTTGTCATCAAATCATCAATCTTTATTTGATTATTTATATATATATATTAATTTTTTATTTCCATGACATACTATGCCTTTATTTGTCTCATATGTATCCTAAACTATTCGTAGATATTTGTGTGCGTACGTATGAGATTGAGATGTTCCTTCTTAATTAAAGGTTTTAAAAATGAAATATATTTTTCAATCTCAATTTCATTTTGATAAACAATCAAACATTAATTATGAATATGCTTACCAATATCATTAAAAATTAATATTTTATTATATTTACATCCTTATTTTGACTTTTTCTATCGATTAAAAAACAAACATCATCTTAGTTTGTTATCTACGATAAGTTTAGTTATATTTTTTTTATTAAAAATAAAAAAAATATATATAAAATATTAAAACTTTTAAAGGCATGTCAAAATCTAAAAATTTGAGATATTAAAAAGTTTTATATTACCACCTTCAGGATAGCTCAATTGATTAGGATGGATACAAGTGTCATTTCAATAAGTAGCACATGATCATAGATTTGAATTATGTTATTGATAATACTTTGAATTTATCTGATACTAATTGTTGCGGGACGATCAACATTTTGATTGAGTTCTCAAATTTTCAAATTTATTAAGTAAATAAATTTTGAAAAAATAAAAAGTTAAAATTTAGAACATGTTATATTATGACACCCTTTATAGAAAGGGTCTATCGGGATTTAGGGTTTTTTAAATCATATGATTGGTTAAAAGGATAAAAGATTGACATTTCATCACACAAACTCGTGAGTTCTTTTTGTAACCATGGTTGAACATTTGATTATTAAAAAATATCAAAATTGTCTTTTTTGGGTTTTTCTATCATTTCATCATTATTTTTTTTTGTAATTTTCTATTTATCTCTTTTCTTTTCTCCTATTTTATTATTTTAATTATAATTATTTACTTCACTATTTATAATTTTAATATAAATATTATTTGAATTGTTTTTAATAATAGACAATTAAGTAGAATAATACATCAAATAATAAACAATATTATTGTCATTTGAAGTGAAAAAAATTCTTAAAATTGAGAAAAATGAAAAAATTTTAGGGTATAAAGAATGTGACACATTCTTCATACCCTATTTAATTTGGAGGTTTTTTGTTTTTTATTTTTTATTTTTTATCTTTTATTTCATAATTTTCATCCATTCTAAGTGTCATTGTATGAAAAAACAATATTATTGCTTTTTGAAGTGAAAAATATTCTTAAAATTAAGAAACAAAAATTGAAGGGCATGAAAAATATAGAAATGATACCCATAATGTAAGGATTCATCAATTGCAGGTGTAAATGATATGAAAAAACAATATTATTGGTTTTGGAAGTGGAAAAAAATTCTAAAAAATGTAAACTTTAAACTATTTTATTGGTATTTAGAATCAATAAAAAAAATAAAAAATAAAAAACATTAACAAAATGAAGGGGAGATATAAGTGAAAAGTATTTTGTTCAATATCTCTATCAAATATAAGTGAAAATGTTATTATGAATGGGATTCTATATTTCTCACTTTATGGTATATTAGTGAAAATTGTACTATGAAACTATTTTATTGTCATTTCAAGTAAAAAAATAAGTCTTAAATATTTAAAAAAAAAATGGAGGGTTCCAAAAATATGGGAAGGGTATATTCTTCATACACTACTCACATATTTTTTGTATCATGTTTCAATTTTAATATTTTTTTAATCCCTAATTTTTAAAATAATTCTATCAATAATAATTTAAAATAGTTTTATTAGACTATTTTAAAGTAAAAAAATAAGTCTTAATTTTTTTTAAAAAATGTAAAAAAACAGAGAGTTCGAAAAATATGGGGAGGGTATATACCCTGCTCACATTTTTTTTTTTACCCTCTTTCCATTTTTTATTTTTTTAATTCCTAATTTTTTTTAATAATTCTATCAATAATAACATAAAATAGTATTATTAAACTATATTGTCATTTCAAGTAAAAAAAAAGTCTTAAAATTAATATATATATATATAAAAGTTCGAAAAATATGAGGAGAGTATATTCTACATACCCCACTCACTTTTTTTGTATCCTCTTTCAATTTTTAAATTTTCAATTCCTAACTTTTTAAATAATATTATCAATAATAACTTAAAATAGTATTATTAAACTATTTTATTATCATCTTAAGTTAAAAAGTAAATTTGAAAAATTAAAAAATGTAAATAATTTAGGATTAGTAAAATGTAAGTATAATACGAAAAATGTGATAAAGATCTGAAGAATATGAGGAATACATCATTAGTACCTTTGTTGCATTTTTTGTTCCAACTTTCAACTTTTAATTTTTTGAAATTAAAAATTTATTTTGGAAATACTAACTCAAAATAGTTTTAGTAATTTATTTTATTGCAATTTAAATTCAAAAAAATGTAAAACTTGGAAAATCCGAAAAAAAATACGAGGACAGTCCAATTACCCAATACCTTTGCTTTATATATGATCCAAATATTAAAATATTAGAATTTGAATACAAATACTCATTTCATATTAAAATATTACCATATTTATTTTTATCTGGAATTTAAATATTTAATAATTTGTTAAAAATAAAACAATGTAACTATTATATGTGATGAATTTTATTTTATTTTTTTGGTTAACAAATATTTTTTACAAATTTCAGATCAATTTCCTTTTTATTTTTATCCAATTCTATTTTCTATCTCAATATTTATCTTTTATTTAGTTCATATAAACCCAAAATTGTTGAGGGAGAAGAATGGAGGAAGAAAAGGCAGAAGAGAGAGAGAGAGAGTGGATAGTGAGAACCGGTTCCTCCCTTGACCGGATAAGTTGGTTTTTATTTTTCCAAATTTAAAATGGATGGCCAAGATGTAATCTTGCACATCCAACGGTTCAGAAAAGCTTCAGTAGAGTACCTCCCGTATATAACTTTCCAAAAACGAATGGACCAAAGTCCACATCAAAGTTGGAGCTGCCAACCGTGAAGGCTCAATTTGGAGTCCCGAAGTTTCCTTCAACGACAAATAAAATGGTTGAAGTAATAAATAAGGAAATAAATTTCATAGACAATAGAATCCACTTGCCTCACCAGTCACCCTCAATTTGGCCCCAAAGGCAAATTTTTGCCCCTTAGAGTACAATGCAAAATATTTATAAATCTACGACACTTTTTGTCACTTTGAAAGGTGTCTCTTGAAAAAATATTTTCTATTATTTTTATATCAATGATACATGGTCAAAAAAATTGAATTTGTATTAAAGATGTCTCTTTACCACAATTTTTATATCAATAACACCGGTTAAAAATTTTGAATTTACATTAAAAATATTTCTTTAATAAACACTTTTGTTGATGCCTCGCGTCTTTGATGATCCACGTAGTTGCCAGATGGGTGGACGCGTGATTTCAACTTATACAGGTTCTTGATCCAGTCGTTATACCTGCAAGAAGGCATCCGGACAGGGTGTCCGGACGCACCCTCCGATGGTTTTGTTAGCCATGGTCAGAGAAAGGAATATAAATCAGTTGGCTTTTTACCAGGTATTAGGAGGTTTAATAAGGGATCCCCTTCTTCTTCGTGCGAAGACATATATATACAGCTTCAGGGGTACTGTTCCTCTCATTAATGGCGAGGAGATATTTTATGTTTGTCATGATGACATTCGGAGGTAGCATGGTCATCGCCACCCTACTGGCGGCTGTCAGAAACCGTGGTAGGTGATGCTACTGTCTAGATATCGTGGGAAGTGATCATGTAGAATGATCGTGGGAAGTGACTTGTTGTCACCTCGACCCGTCCTTTCACTCTGCAGATGATGAGACGTGGGCCATGGCTGGTTGTCGTGATAGCGTGTAAGACTCGCTTTACTTTTATTGATGATCCGGACGATTATATCCGAGTGGCACATGCTAATTGCCCGGATGCATTGTGGAGCGGATGCATTATGAAGGTTGTCCGGATGTCTGTGCTCTGCCAGTGTCGTTTGCTTTTTCTTGGATAGGAGAAGCTAAAACGTCTTTTGCCTTTCCATAAGGTGGTCCGGATAGGAGAACTGCCTCATGCATATCTTTAGGGGAATCCGGATGGTGGTGGTTCGGATAATGATGCGTGTCACGTGTCACTGTGAGGTGCGTGCCACGTGTTTCCCAGAGGGAGGGGTCCCTACAACTTTTTATAATTTTACAAAATCGAATTAATATTAAAAGTGTCTTTTAAAGAGATACTTTTTACAATTTTCATATCAATTGCATAATAAAAAAATTGAATTTATACTAAACATGTCTTTTTAAGACACACTTTTTACAATTTCATAAAATTAAATTTATATTAAAAGTGTCTCTTCAAAGACATCTTCAACAATTCTTGTATCTGTCATCCATTGAAATAATTGAATTATATACTAAAAGTGTATTTTCAAAAGAAACATTTCATAATTCCATAAAATTAAATTTATATTAAAAAATTTTCCTTCAAGAGTCACTTTTACATATAAATTTAATTTTTTTGATAGGTGACTGATATAAAAATTATAGAAAGTGTTTATTCAAAATATATATTTAGTATAAATTTAATTTTGTGAAATTATAGAAACGCCTTCAATGAAAATTTAATTTTTTTTCACTGTATGACTGATATGAAAATTATCGAAGATGTCTTTTCAAAAAATACTTTATTATAAATTTGATTTTATGGTAATGTGGAAATGATATTTATTTAGTATAAATTCAAATTTTTTTAACGTGTATGACTAATAAAAAAATTATGGAAAAGTATATTTTGAAAAGACATGTTTAACATAAATTCAATTTTATGGAATTATAAAAGATATATCTACTTTTAGTATAAATTTAATTTTTTTTAATATGTATGATTGATATGAAAAATATAGAAGATGTCTCTTTAAGAAACACCTTTTAAAGTGATAAAAAGTATTATAGATTTATCAATATTTTTATAACTACCATATTTTAAGAATTTTTTTTCAAATTACCATCTTTTAAGAATTATTATTTTTAAATAGCTGTACAAGTAAAAACAAAAGCCCGTTAAGCCCACCACTTGGGTCCTAGGGGGTTTGGGGTCTAGAGCCTTCACCAATCGATTTGGCCACTTACTCTTCCTTCACCCACTTTTCAATGAAGTTGACACACCACTTACTGCACTTGTAAGGACCATTTTCTCTCCGGTGCCCTGCTCTGTCCTCCTCTATGTCCTCTTTAAGTCCTACACTTCATTTTTTATTTTATTTATTTTATTATTTTTTTATGAAACATTTTATTAAAAAAAAGAAAAAGTTAATTTCACTCACTACCTGATAGTCTGATACACTCCTTCCCATTTTGTAACATGGGTTAGAAAAACACTGTTTATTAGAAGTTTGTCAAAGTGTTTTCGAAGTTACTATTTTTCTTTTTGTTTTAAAAAGTAAAAAATTGTTTTCAAAAAGAATTTTCAAACAAAGCTAAGATTCTGTTTGATAAGTTTTCTTTTTCTTTTTTGAAAAACAACTCTCAAAAAATAATTTATAAGAATTATTCTTAAAAATAGTTTAATAATAGGATCTATCGTTTCAAATATGTTTCGTTTTCCACTTACAAATTTAATTCAATTATTTTTCCAAACAAAATTCTGCTTCAAAACTCAAGTATAAAAAATGATTTTTTTTCTCACATATTCTTCGTGAATATGCTTATATACAATATAAAAGTTGTATTTCTCATTTTTTTTTAGTCCTTATTTAGAGCACTTTATAAAAAAATAAATGAAAAATTTTCAATTTATTTTTAAAAAATAATCAAAATTTTAGAATAAATTCTAATTTTTTTAATAAAAAATTATTAAATGTGCTCTTTTTCAATTCTATCCCTATTTTTCTCATCTCCATTTTTCTCTTGAGATATTTTACTCTATGGTCTATTAATGGTGATGTATATCTTTCTTCTGTCTTGTATCCAAGCAAACCGTCCACATTTATTACATAGTTGCAGCTACAATTGGTCATCATGATTGTTACTTTGGCGAGTTCATGGTCCATGCTAATGTCCTTCCTTGTTTTATTTAATTTTTTAGGTAGGTTAAGTGATAGGAATAAATATCAACAAGGGAAAATGAGTTAGGGGAGAAAAATAATGTAAGAATCAAATATTAGGTTTTCTAGTGAGATTGAAAAAAAAAATGCCATTTGAGTATTTTGTATGTGTTTGTTTTGAACAATAACAAAAATAAAATTAATAAAAAAGTGGGTTTATTAGGAGAAAATTAGGCCTAAATAGGAATTCTATATTTAGATGGTGTTTATTTTTTGTTAAATAAAAAAAGTTCTTGAAAGTAACATGTTAATATCGGTCAATGTAACTAAACTGAATTTATTAATGACAAGTTTAATTATTTTGGTTGATATTAAAAGATTACATTTAATTGAATAAAAAAAATTAAATATTTTGATTTTTTTATGCAACTAAAAACTAAACACCACCTTACCTCCGTACTAAATCTTATATATATACATATAAGATTTCTACTAGTCCTAGATCATTCTATAACTTCATTAATGGATTGATGGAGGACACTTCAAAGTTCAAATATTTGATCATTAGGTGAGCTGGTTGGTTGGGTGCATAAATTTTGCTTGTGATTGATTTCAACTTGTTTTTTAGTATTTAATGTCAATTTTTCTTTTTAATTAGTATCTATCATGTTTGTTGTAAAACATCACGAGTATATGTCCTTAAGATGTCAAGTTTGGTCCCCTCCATGTTTTGATTCATTAGGGAAAGAAAATGAAAGAGGAAAAGTCTAAGGAAAGAAAAAATAAAGAAAAATAAAAAATAGATTTAATATTAATAAAACATTTTTATATGTTTTCTCAAATTCTGACTTATTTTTATTTATTATATAAAGATTAAAAAATTTAAAAATATATAAATTTTTAATTATATTTTAATTTTTTTTATAGTGAAATCAAATATAAGAAAATTATTTTTTAAAATATTTTTTTCTTCCCTCAATACTTTTTAGGAACTAAACAAAGCCTTAGGCGCTTAGTATTTGGTTGACCAGCCTTGCTTCGTTAATTTATTACTATAAGAAATATTTCTTACAAAATAAATGAATAAATAAATAAAAGCAATAGAGAGAGGATGACAACACTCAAAAAATAAGAGGTTTTCGTTTTTCCAACAATGTTCATGAGAGGAAAATGGAGCACTTTATTTATAAACTTAATTGGATAGAGTTCCCTATCAAATAACTTTACGACGAATGATGAGAGCTCTCATTAGATAGCCTCTCACAAGAGTGGCTCCATTTGACAATTTTCTTAGCAAAGGGCTACCTAGGTCTACACTTTGGATGACTCTCATCAAATAATAAAATTCATCATCTTTCACTCATAATCGGTAAAACAATAAATGTGAAGCCTCACTTATCAATCTCTTCGTCATCTTGATTTATATTAGCTGATAAATCATGTAACCTTTGTGCACATGAAAGAAAATTGAAAGTACTATACTAAATCTCACAGAGACTAGCATGGTTCATCCCAATATGTCTTGATATGCCTTAGATCCATTGAGTCATATCGAATTAAGTATCTCTAATCCCTCTAAAAAAGATTTCATAATCATGCTTTGAATCAAACATGCGATATAAGTTGTCTACAACGGCTATAAGACAAGAATGCAACGCTAAATGGTCTTACCCTCACCCTCATGACATTCAACTTTGGCTTCATTGTTTTCCTAGTAATATTCTTTTATGTCACATCTAATCATGACCATAGATATAGATAACATACTAGAGTAGCATTTACTAAATCTCTACGTCATGATATAATCAAGGGTTTCATAGTGCATAAAAGTGATCATAAAAATGTATAAGAATAACTCACATGGTAAGGAAGTAGAAATTCAAGTGATATGAATGTATATATTAAAATAACCAATTAATGCAAATGAAATATAAAAATAAACTTGATACATAAATAAATAAATTTATTAATGAATCAACTGTTTGTTACATCGTGTCATACTTTCCAAGGTTCTATCTCAAGGTTGCCGCCTTTCTTGATAAGAGTATTAATGGGTTTGCGACTTTGATTGTTAGAATCATCTCTGTCATTTCCGATTAATAGGATGTCATGAATATTCAAATATAAGATTAATATCTATCCTTGGACCATTTAACATACATATAGTGGTTTTCTTTTACCATTATAAACCCATTAGTGATAGTGGTTAAATCAAATCTAATATACCACAATCTAGATGATTGTTTTAGACCATAAATGAACTTTTGGAGTTTGTAAACTTTACGCCACAAGACCAATCAATCAATTCCTATAGATCTCTCGATTTCTTTCTTTATTGAGAAATATAAATTTAACACCATTTAGTACAATTCCAAATTCAAGCATTTGACAATGCCATAATATCTAGAATAAGATGAAATAAGGTGAATGTCACTATAGATAAGAAGTTCCTCATAGTCTATACCCCCTACTGCATCCTCCATTTGGGTGCATTCTTTTACCAAAAGTCAAGCCTTATACATCTCTATTGAACCATCTATTTCGCTTTTATCTTTAAAAACTTATTCATTCACAATCGTCTTATCCTCTAATGATATTCTAGCTAAATGAGGCAAACCTCATTAACGATACAAGGTTTTATCATAGTTTACACTCTTCCTCTAGGTGTATTCTTTTGCTACAAATCAAACCTCGTACCTCTCTGTTAAATCATTTATCTTGCTTTTAACCTTTAAAAACCTACTTATTCGTTTTTTCCCTTAGTGAAAGATCAATTAACTCCTAAATGAAGTTCTTCCTCATAAACTTCATCACCTTTTATCACTGTAACTCTTTATTTTCCATAAGTAGAAGATGAGAAAGCATCTTTATACCTTTTAGTCTTACCATTTTATGGAGCACACATGAAAGTTCCCCCCTCCACCTCCCAAATTTCAAAACAACGATGAAGAATAGTTCCACGTTTACTTCTACACACTAGTGGATCATGTGAATCATCATCTAATATACTCCCATTAGGTGGTATGTCACAATCCAAACACAAGCTCCTATTAGTTAAGTCACTCTCAACATTAATAAGTGATAGATTTTTTTGGATTTTGTTCCTTTTTTTATTATAGGCACCAGATTTTTAACATGCCCTCTCAAACATAATGAACATGCATGACTAAAACATCGACATCAATGTGACATATGTACTCCACCCTTTGTTTAGAAGAAATTTAAAATGACTTTTTTTTTTTTATCCTTTTTACATCTTCTTTTACTTTTGTTTGTATTCTATCTTTAATTACATTAGTCTTTTGCTCTACCAATGTTTTTATTAATATATATATGTGTGTGTAATTTAACTATATTTGTTAATTTAAATTCATTTAAAGCTTTGATTTATGTAGAATTTTCAACAAAAAAAAAAAGTATATGATGTAGACAATTGAAATTTATTTCTCCCTTCCTTTTTTTTTTTTTTTTTTGTGTGTGTGATGTTTTAGATGATTTGGATGATTAAAAAAAAACTTACTCTTATTTTTTAAACTTAGAGAATAGATTGCATGTGGAAAACAAAGAAAATGCAAGATATAATGGATAATTATGTTTATTTTAGTATATATATAAAATAATCCATATAATCAACAAACTAATATAAAAAAATTTAATTTAATTTTTTCATTTTTATGTATACTTAAAATAAAAATTAAAAATTAATATTTATCAAATATATAAAAATTGAGAAATAAACTTTTCCTAATATAAATTCTCACTTCTATTTTAAGAGGAAAAAAAATAATATATATATATATTTAATAACTAAAAATGTAAATATTATGAAGTAACAATTAAATACTACTTTAATTGAAATAAAGAAAAAGTTAGGTGTTGAAAAAAATAAATGTAGGAAAAAATTTTCGTTTTTTTAATAGAAAATAATAAAAATTCATATTAAATAAAAAAATTATACAAAAATATTTAGGTTTTTAATCTCAACCTTTGGCATTAAAATTAGATTTTATCTATATTATTTTTAATATTAAATATTTAGTAATTAGGGTTATTCAATAATTCTCAACAATTTTTCCAAAGACTTTACAATTTTTATTAGTTTTAGTCATCTTATAATTTTCAAGTTAATCCAATTTAATACTACTAATTGAATTTCTCAAAAAGAATATTTAAAAATATTATTTATTTCCATAAACTAAAATGAACATTTTTTTCTAAATCCTTTTCATTAGGACGTGGGACAGGTAGCCCTTAGGCTATATTTGTTTTTCATAAATTATTTTTTAAATAATATTAATTCATTTCATTGAGGTTATAAATTATTTTTTAGAAAATTAAATTTACATAAAAATTTACTTTATTATCAATCCGTTGATGTGAAATCTTGAACCCCTTGAGTCTAAACGACGTCGTTTAGATCTTCTCTATGCATTTCCAAATGCCCAGGGCGCCCACCTCTGACGCTATTGGAGTAGTGACTATGCTGAGGGTGAGAGTTTTAGCTTCAAGCTCCACGCTTTTCACAGGTTAAAAATCACCATACAAACCCTAAACTTAACCCTTTTTTTTTTGTGGGTTTTGATTCTGAGGTGTGGTTATTTTCACAGGTGAACACAAATTCATTTCTACATCCATTTCTGTGAAACCAGAGCTTGCTTTGTTTAATGGAAATGGTCATACTAGTAGGTCAGTCTCAGAGCCAATTTCTACAAGTTTCGTTTATTTACTTGATATTTATTTCAAAAAAAAAAATTGGGGTTTATTTTATGTTTTCGTTGTATTGCTAAACCCGGGGATCAAGATTAGGGTTTTGATTTTCTTTTTTGGCACAATGTCCCGGAGTTTTATGATGTTTTCCCCCCTTGTAGTTGACGGAATGGAAATTGGGTTGAGGGGGAAAAGGGGAATTCTGATGGCAGATATGATTTCCATCTATATTTTTTTGTTTAAAAAAAAGAAAAATCTTGACAATTTTGATTCAAATTTTAAATTTATTTGCAGACTTTTTCAAGGTTCTGAACCCCTTTTTTGGCCCAAATTGATCTTGAGAACTTTGATTTGAGGTGTCTGTCTGAATTGGAGTTGTGTTGATCAGTCATAACTAGTTTGTGAAGGATGGTAATTATGATGGCTAATTGATAGTAACTATCAAACATATAGTTCGGTTTTTTTATCATTAGTCCCAATGGCCTGGGAACTTACTACTACCGAAGATTGCTATGAGGTCAACATTTCTTGTATGGGAATGGTGACTAGAATCTAGAATTCAAATTACAAAAAACCTTAAAGAAGAAAGCTCATTTGAAACTTAAAGAATGAAAACCATAAAAAGGGAAGGAAAAAAAAACACACACACAAAGGAAAAGAGTTTGAAACTAGGCTAGCATAGAAGCATGGTTTTCTGAATGGGATATTTTCAGAAATATTTGAGGATGCATTTTTGCTTTTCCACAGTTGGATTTGTCTGATGATTTCACCATCACTTCTCTATTCTGCACTTCCAATTCTGTTGTAAGATAAATCTTAACATATGGGCACAATTTTATTTATTTATTTATTTATTTTTATGATTGATATCATTAGTATCACTTAGTGACTTCATTTCAAGTATCCGGTTTTGGAAAAAACTAGTCCTTTTGCAGTTCCTTGAAAAGTTCATTATGCTAAATGTTATTGGGGTATGCCTGTAAATCTTGGTGTTATGTGACTATGACCACATTTTCTGTTTGAAGTATTCCAAGTACCTTCGGCAATAAAATAATTCTGGTTGAAATGTTAGAAGAATAATAGTCCTATGATGGATGACAGATGGAATGCTGGAACCACTCATTTTATCAACTCATTCTCTAAGACGAGTCTAGTCGTGAAGTTAATGACAGAAAAGCTGGAACCCTTCATGGTATTCATACTGTGTGCCAACTTGACTCCTTTTTTCCCGCTCCAAACTCAGTTTCATACTTCCCGTGTTATCCTTTCATTTGTTTCTTTGAACAGTCATAATAAAATATATTAAATGAATCTAATGATATTGAGCTTAAATCTATACTAGAAGCAGAAAAATGATCCTGCTAGAAAGGCTTCATCTGGCACATGTTTGCCTGCAGAAAGCAGCCCCTACTTGAAGAGCAATCTTCTAAAACAGGGTAAACCTTCCCTAGCTCTTGGTCTGAAACTTGAAAACTCATGTGGTGCTTCAAAATTCAATATTAACAATGAGAATGTTTCTAATTGCAAAAGTTTGAGCTCTATTGAGAATATACTTTCCATAATCACCTTTCCTGGCTGACAGAGGGAATTTCAGCGTCTGGAAAGATCTCAAATGCATTTGTAAAGAATGTGCCAACCCAACTTGAATCCTGTGATGTATTAGAGGTAGATAACAGTTTATTTGGGGTCCTACTTTATTTATTTATTCATTTATCTTTGTAACTTTCTCTATGACATTCTTACATGTGGATTCCTAATAAATGTGTTATGTGAATGCCACAAGAGCCCAGAATCAAGTACAAGAGCAACTTCAGTTGGCGGGACCACGGTAACAGGAATTCATCTTCCAATCCGTCCTATGCATGCTTCAGAGACTGTAACCATTAGAATTAGCAACATAAGCACAAAGACAGCAGATGCCATGATACACTCAATATGCAAGTCAGTTGGTCCTTTGGAGGGGTTGCTGAGGAAAAAAGCGAGTGAAGTCAAAGCTTTTTTTATTGTGAAGAACAACTTAGACCCACAAAGCATACTTGAACAGTAAGAAACACATGCCATCTTGTACATTTAATCATATCTTGTTGCATTCATGGTTATTTTTCCATCCAGACATGTTCTGTGTTCTGTTGTAGTTGTTGATTCCGCATATCCTACTATTCTTTCTCATATTAAAAAATCATGCCGATGGCAAAATGAAGATAAAGAGTGAAAGGTGACCCGGCAAAGGCTGCCTGGAATTGTTATTGTTATTACCTTGCTTGTTGGCCAGGAACAGTTGGTGGGCTTTTCATGTCATTTCACTGCCGCATCTGCCAATGCCTTGGTTATCTGCAAGGGATGGAGTTTTCTGCCATTTATACTTTCCTAACTCAAAAAGGAATGTATGCTTATCAAACGAACATTGTAGGGGATTCTTGGTTAAATAGGTTGGTAAAAGAATATTAGTCTTACATAGGAATTCCCTAAATAGGACTGGATCTTATCCTACTCCATGCTTACTAGTTTTGGAATTCCTTTGGGTTGTTTTTTTTTCCCTGGTTATTCCTACAAAATTGGTGTAGAAAGTCTTTTGAGTGTTGTTGCAGTAGATGTTCTTCACATGTTAGTGGATCCATTTTTCAATATAGACTCTTTTATCATGTTTTACATAAATCAATGACACTCATCATTTTCATACTGATTTGCATACACTTCTGCATACATTAATGAATTATTTGTTAAAAACCACTAATTAAACTGAAAAATCGCTCCTATATTGTTAGATTGGACTGCAAGATTGTCGATAAATGCCAATGGTCAGCTTGTGTCTCAACTGAGGACTCCGGCTCTGCTCCAATGACCATCAAGGACAACAGTCAATGCAAGCTGGACGACAGGCAATGCAAACTTGGGGACCAGATCAGCAGCAGTATTGCTGATGTGAAGAGGCAAATCTTAAGGGAATTTCTTATGAAGAAATTATACCTCGAAGACTTGGAGAATCTGCATGTGTCCTTAGTACACCTTGAAAATCACCCAAACAAATTTGGTAAGTCATCCAAAAATTGACTGAGTTGCATTTATGTTTAGGTATTGCAGAGGAGGAAAAAGTCAAAGAGTAAAGTGTAAACATGCCTGCTTCTCGGGTTACTATTCAATTAGCTCTGATTTTAATGGTCATTATAGGGAGATTTTACTTGACAAATGGATGCTGAAATCCAGGATGTATTGTAGAATAGAGGAGCATATTGCTTCGGTTGTGTCCGGATCAGATTTCAAATGAATCAACTGATCGCTTCTAATGAGAAAAACCAGTGCAGAAATGGCCCCAAACAGAAGAGTTTCCCATGGGCCAAGTTTATTTCAGGCAGGAGAACAAAAATGTGTCTGCAGCTTACCAGTTGATTCTCAGCCCATAAATGAAATGCTTGTTTTTGGTTGACACGCTGAAGGTGGGTTAGTTTACAGGTTCAAGTTGGTGTTAGTGCGGTAGCAAGAATTTTACAAAATTTAAGAGTCTACTTGGGAACAATTTCAAATTTTCAAAAACTATTCTTAAAAAATAATTTTTAATAACAATTTTGAGATGATATATGCAATTGGATATATTATATTATATTTATATTTAGTTTATAAAATAAAAATTATAATATAATAGAACCCTACATCATTACGATCCATTTTTCTCATCAATCTCTGTGTTGCCCTGCTTTTCAGGTGTGTGAATGGGGCTGTATGGAGAAAGGGTTTTGAGCCAAAATAATATGTTTGAAAAATAATCCACAAAATAAACCTTCTCCCACAATAATTTTCAAACTAATACATCTTGCCCACTTTGACAAGTACATGAACTGAGATTTTTATTTTTTTAATCACAAAATCATAATTAGTAATTATGATTTTAATACTTTATTTTTAAATATAAAACCGTAGTGGATGACTACGACTTTAAATCTGAGTTTAAAACCGACGGTTTTAAGCTTGACATTATTTCAATAATTAAAATCTAGGCTAGTATTTGAGCATCAAGTTAGGATGCTTGGGTGCATAAATTGTCCTGAAAAACATCATCAAGTTTCGTTACGAATCTAAATGAATGATCAGTGATCAGTAGCTTCTATAACCGTTCATTGGCTGCCATCATTCGAGGCCGAATGTGGCTTTGAGTTCTGCCGAAGAAACAATTACTCACACAAAAAAATCCAGTAACTGAATCAATGAATCTTATTGCGTTTGTTCAAGACTCAAAAGTTCAGTAAGACAAAATCTCAGCAATTCTGTTTCCTCAACCTCTCCTGGAACCTTAAGACAAAGAAGCTACGGCTCGTGTTAATTTTCTTTTTCTATTGAAAGCAAAGACTCCGAGCGATGAAATATAACTCAAAACCAGTTAGAGAGCTGTAATATGGTTTTGTTTTGTAGCGTCTCTTGTCTTCAAACAAAAATTCTCATATGGAATGGCTTGAGTCAGATCTCAGATGTATCAGAAAAACACCAGAGGATTACAACAAAGGTGTCAATCATCAAAATCACACACATAATCCTTCAGAAAATTTTGGCTGTCAAGGTAAGCCACTGGTCTTTCCTTCACATAGCCAACAAACACTTCCCAACCCATTTCCTTCCTCAATCCCCAGGCTCCTCACCTTTCAAATTCATATTCAAGACCCTGCATGACTTTTCTCGGTTAAATTCATGCTCTGAGATACCCATTGAAGAACACTCTTCAATACGATAGTCCCTCTCATCCACTAAGCAAGGCCGCTCCTCGGTTTCCATGTTCCGCACGGCCTCTTGCCCTGCACTAAATGGCAATTCAAAGACTGAAGGGCCCGGAGGCTGCGCCCTCATCTGCACGGACCTCAACAATGCGGCCCTCCTCAAGTCAGCTGAGTGGCATATATCACTAGGCGATGATGGGAACCGGCCCTCAGAATCTGACCCACGTTGCCGAGGCTGTGCACATGCTACAGCAGCAAGGGTACATCCATGTGAAGGGCATGCTGTGGTTCCAGATGAAGATAGGGCACTAAATGGTCTTTGATACCTGTGAGGAGAAACTGGACTAGTGGGCAGACTGTCTGTTTGTGACGAGGAAATGTTTATTGGAATTTCACAGTATCTGTTGTCATCTGAATCTTCAGACATTGGTGAATATTGTAAGGACATATCATCCCTGAAAGCACAGAGGAAACACTAAGAAAAAAAATTAGGCCCCCAAAACAATTTTCCACTAGAAAATATTCCAATAAAATCTATGAAGATTCACGTGGTAGCAGGGAATCCAAAGTGGAAGAGAAGGTTAGAAAACCCAGAATGGGACTTCATGCTCTTGCTCCAAATCCATATCTAGGAAGCCAACATACTTGCTGGAAATTTACTTGTAAATATTTTCTTGGTTTCATGCACTGGGTACACCAACTCTTTCTTAGCAAATTCCAACGACTAATCCTTCATACAACCAAAATTAAATCTGCAGCAGGGTCTGATCTCCACAGACCTGGAGTTTTTTGGGTTTTTTTTCCTTATAAGAATAAGACACATGAAACTTAGATCTAATTTCTTGAGAAAATTTTGGCCATGGGGGAGCATTAACTATTTGAACTAAACCCATACTTGATTAGTCAAAATAACCATGAATCGTTTAATGAGAAGAATATTCAATTGCAACCAAAAAATGAAAAAAAAAAAAATTAAAAGCAAAATTCACCTGAGATAAAACATGGTTTCAGACCTGGCTGGAGATTCCATGAGATTTTCATGGAGTGGGTCTCCTACTGTTAATCCATTCAAGCTAGAAGCCATTATCTGCACCACAAGCAAAACTTCATGAAACCCAAGTCCCTAAATGCAAAAATACTGAAATTGAAAACCACCCCACCCCCCCCCCCCCCCCACCCCACAAAAAAAAAAAAATAAGGGGGAAAAGAAAAAGGCACGAGAATCCAGAAGAGAGAGAACCCTAAGACCATTAATGGCAGAAAGTGAAGAGGAAGCTTGTTCTTGAAGCAAGTTAATTGGAAACCCATTACACCCAATCATTGAAGAAACACAAAATTTAATGACAGAATCCAGAAATGAAGACATAACCAGAAAAATACTTGAAAAAATAAAGGAGAAATGTCAAAAATGAGAAAGAGAACCTCGCTGAGATAACGCTTGTGAGAGTGGAGATTATCAAGATAAACCTCATCTTCTGGATCTCTGCTTCTCTTCCCACTCGGCGACGACGACGACGAGGGCGAGGGCGAGTTCGATTCCGAACCCATGTGATGATAATTGGATTTTTCAAAATTAAAAGAATTGCCCAGAAATTAAAATTAAAATAAATAAAATAAATAAAACCCAAAGAAGCCTCTTCAAAAAAAAACAATTCTTCCCCTTTTTTAAAATTTTTCTGAAGAAATCAATGATGTAACAACTCACAGGAAAAGAAGCAAGCTGCCTGGTTGGGGTTTGGGAACGGCACAGATGAGCATTGCTACCGAAAGCGACGGTGCACAGTACGATCTAGGGGCGCACTTGTTACCGTGGGACAGGGACGGGTTCGAACCGGGCAAGAATGGGCCCGCACGAGAGTGGGTTTTGTTATTTCTGTGGCCAAAAAAGGCCCATCTGAGACGGCGAGTATGGCTTCTCTTTTGTACTTCAGCGAGTGGGGTGGATTAGGGAGCTGTTCCGTACTTCTGTGAGCGCAGGTCTATGGGCCTAGGAACGACGTCGTTTAACTGCATCATTTCGACACTTTTTTTTTTCAGCCTAATTTTTATCCTCTTTTTTAACCCCTCTAAGCTTAGGTAATTACTGATACACCTAAAATCTTTGTATTCTTAATAACCCTTAGAAAAGGGGGACTTTTGGGAAGAATGATTCTAAGATAAAGAGGTATATTTTTTTTGCAATAACAAATTATTAGAGGATAATTTTGTGAAAGCCATGTTTGAAAAGTCCACTTGACCATCATCTTTAAGTAAAACAAATAACGTTAATAATCTGATTATTTTATTTGGTTTGGTGCTCAAAATAAAATAAGTACAGGGCGTGACAAAGGCATTGGTTGGAAAGCGAGAGGGAGAAATAAGTATGAGATGAGATGAGACATGTCAACCTCAACAGGATGCTGAGAATATTTAAGAAATTGTAAAGACGAGATAAAAAGACCAGGACCTCATCGACTTAGCGCCTTCCAAAACAAACATTATAGAGTTGATAAAAAAGTGTTTCTGATTTGTCTTGATGGGTGTGGACGAATCCTCCAACAGTCACTTCGAAGGAAAGGGCCCTCATGCTCCATGCCGATCCATTCATCCTTTTGGTACGCCTTTTCCTATAAAAGCTTCTCCTTTACTATGCCATTTGGGATATTTGGATGCCTCTCTTTCTCATGCCTAGCCAGCCATGCCTAAGCCCATTTGTGTGTTAAAAGTCCCAGGTGAGATTACAGTTGAAACTTGAAACCCATTATCTATCAACTGAGAACTTGCAGTTGAAGAATTTCTTGTGACACTGCATTTTGCGAGGTAATAAGGCATCACTTCAACTTTATCTTCTTCCGGTCAAATACTTTCAACATCAAGCTTAAGAATACCTTTGACGACACTTATAAAAATACTTATAAAGGAAAATAAAACTTACATCTTACAATAAAATTAATACAATTTAGAACTCCATTGGTAGTGATTAGAGCGTTTTTAATCTTTTTAATACTTAAAAATTTTTATCATTTAAATATTAAAAAAACTAGAAACGATTCTTAAAAAAAATCCCAAAAAAAAATAAAAATCCTTCAATTAAAAACGCTTTAAATAAAAAGACTCCCAACCCACTCTTGACTATCAGAAAGCATTCTGTTTTTAATATATAGAAGCTCTCATGCATAAACAATCATAGAGTAGATATTGATTAATTTAGGAAACAACCCCACTAACACGGGATTCATGGATGAAGCCATGAACAAAGCAAGGTCAATGAAAGGAATCCAGGATGCATTACACCATTAGAGAAGCACTCCATATGGTAATACTAATACATATATCCTGTGACTAAATTATTGAACTACGACACATGCAACTATCTTCAGGACCATCGGTAGATGGCAATGTACCAGGACAAGATTGAAACTGTAGATATGAGACCCAAGGTTAAGGTCAGGGACTTGACCCCATCCCGAAACAGCTATTCCACAGTCATTAACCCCAGGGTCAATACCTTACAGCCCTATGTAACTTAGTTACGTGAGTGTTTATTCTAGCTATATTTGATATAGAGCCTAGAGGGGTAAAGTTGGCCCTACATTCTATGCTACACGGCTCTGAGAGCCCATGAACAATGATGAAGAAGAGGACCCACTATCCCCAACCTCCACCTACTCTCTCTCCATTCCCCTCTCTTGTGCTACAAATCAAGTCGATACAAAAGCCCAAAAGAGAAGGGGACCCATGTCAGATTCCAGCAGGATTCCTCTGAGATGCCCCTAAACATGCTACAAATGCTAGAAAACAGCTTTAATGATAGAGGATCTTAATGCTAAATAAAGTCTCCCAGCAATCTTACAATCTCCCAGTTCCATAGGGCACACTTATCCACCAATGCTCACTTTCCCTTTATCCATACAACCTTTCTGCCCCATGTCCACTCTGATGATGCCTTGCCATGACACTCTCCCTCCTACACGGAGATATAAAGCAAAAGGTTAAAGCCCCAGCCTTGGTCCCCAAGTTCTCCAACCTCCTACAGTATGAGGGTCAAATAATACAAATTTAATATCTTAAAAAGTAAAAAATGAGTTGCAACAGCATGGGATCTTCTTATGGTCCCGAACTGTGATAGTGATGAATATGATGATAATCCACAAAATAGGTCCCCAGGATCCAAGCCCCTCAATCCAATGCGAGGCAACGCACTTGTTAGGGCTGAGAAACCGACTAAAAAGGTCACACACAAAATCTTTGATGAGTGGTCAGATCTACACCTAACAAGGAATTCAGGCACCCATGTGGGTCAGATCATTGGCTCTCAAATCCAACGTGACAAGGGAAATTAAATACTGGGAGACCACAGCTCACCTAACAAAACAGTCATGTGGATTCAGCAGTTCTCAAGCAAGAAACAAATTTGTGGGGCTAAGGATATGATATTATTATCACACAAATGGGTTAATTGGGTCCCATAATAAGAAACCCAAACTTCAACTCTCTTCCCAATGTAGGGTCCAGTTGAGTACACTAAGAGTCACATAAATATGATGAAAAGGTCAAAATAATTGTGGGTGTTATTATTTGAGGCCCCAATCTGGGAAAATGAATGAGCAAATCATGCAACTAAATGATATCTTATCAATAATCAAACACCATCAACACCAATTACGGATACAAGGAAGACCAAAAGGCTAATTATTGGAGATAGATCATTGGGACAGTAATTACAATGGACTAAGAAATAAAATATCAAATGAAAAAATCGTGTCCTTAGGCCGTGAAATGTGTGAAAAGCTTGGTAGATTATTAGCCCAGTGGCCGCACAACTCATCAGACATTATGTCCTGTTTGCTCAATATTGAGACATGATGTCTAACGCTGTTCAGGACCAGAGAACCTAAACCCCAATTGCAAAAGTAGGATGTACTAGCCATAATTTTCTATTGAAGAATAACATGCTTAGCACATCAGCCAAGAGAAATAAAATAATAATAATTTTAACAATGAGAACAGTTACTCTCATGAGTTGGACTTCATTTCCAACTTCACATCACAGATTCACAGCCAGAGCGGCTGAGAAAGAATGGAAACTGAAATAAGCGCTTCACATTTGAACAAATGAAATATGCATTTAACGTAGGAAAAAATGACGAGTCAAATGCAGATCATATGCATAGAGGCCAATAATTTCATCAGTTGATGAAGCAAAACCAGCAATGGCGGTTCATACATAGCTCATCTGCTGTACAGAAATATTAAGATCTGCTAAAAATTACATAGAAGAAGATATAAATTAATGGGGAATGCAAAAGCTATACATAAATGAGCTCTCTCCTTCTCTAATCACTCTACCTGGAAGACACTGGGTTCAATGTTCTGGTGAGTCCATTGAGTGCACCGTATCCTTTGGAACTGAACCCCAAGCACCCCAGTAGTCCCTGCCTGTACGGCAAAAACGTTCTCTTCTTCATTTCCTCCGCTTGAGCTCTATTAGCAGTGTAATGCAGCTCGTGAGGCGACGGAGGTACACGCCGTTTTGCAGCAACGCCGTTGGTTGGCTTTCCCGAACCTGATTTTTTGGTGGAAGCTTGTTTGCTTCCCTTTTGCCTCTGCTTCCCTTTCTCTTTCTCTTTCTGAGCCTCCGCCGCTGCAGATGGCGCCGTTTGAGGTTTCTCGTCTGTTGAAGAAGAGAATGGAAGAGAAGTTGAAGAGAGTTTTTTTTCTTTTGAGGGCGAGAAGGAGATCGAAGACCAGAACTTCTCTTTGCTATTCCCTCTCCCTTCGCTTTTGCTTCTGTACAAAAGGTCCTTCAGAAATACCCATTTCTTCGAATTCCTACCGGACGATGATGATCTCGAGGACGAAGCGGAGCCAGACGGTGTCGTTTCCGTGGACGGAGTATCAGTCTTTTCACACTCCAGCTCCTCGGAGTCTAATGCGCGCTCGTTAACCTCCTCCTGCTCTCCGCGAACAGGCTCTTCGTGCCACTCGAACGCTGCGTTTCGCAAAGGCGACATAGATCTGGCTTTTCTGTGCATAGATCTGTTGCGCAATCTCAGATCTCTCCCTCTCACCACCGACCTCTCGCGTTTCTCAAACTCTTCACCATCCTTGCTCTCCTCGTCCTCCTCTTCACCTTCAAGATCCATTAACGGCGCCAAGATCTGCGGCCTCTGTAAGTGAGACGACAGCTTCATCGGCCTGATCTGGCCATTCAAGAACAACTCATCCGCCGAACTCATCGATCCCGATGGCCCCTTCCCGTCCGACGAAAACCTCGAAGAGAATTCGAACTCGAACGATCCGGACTCGGACGAACTGACCACGAACCCCGAGTCGCACGCCGCCACCGCCTTCGACGACAGCACGAAATGCATTGGACTCGCCGGCGCACTGTAGAAGTAGCCTGTCGGCCCTCGCCCGGGGCTCGACGGCGCACTGACGTACGGAGTCGAGCAGGTGCTGTCGATGTCTTCACTGAAACGATAAGTTTCGTTCGTATCAACTGGTTCACCATCGTTGAGGTCGGGTTCACCATTGTTAGGGTTTTGAAGCACCATTCTGAGAGAGAATGAAGGTTGAGTTCTGACTTGGCTTGTTGGACACGCAATTATTTTACGCAGAGAGTGAGCTCTGCGAACGATGAGAGTGAGTGAATATAAGCTCAGGCAGTTTTGTCATGCTGTCATGTTTTTCCCTCCTTTTAAATCATCCAGAGTCGCCTTGTTTCATAACGTCAATAACTCGTCTATTTTTAGGCTTCGGTGATGACATTACCCATTTAACCTTGTAGGTGTAACCTTTAAAGTAGTGAAATTACCGTGCTACCCTTGGAAGCAAATTCTAAGTAGATTTCGCGTAGCTATAGCCTATAGGTTATTAATGAAAAAAAAAGTTTAATTAATTAATTTTTGTTATAATTATCATTTATCGATGGCAATAGAGAAAAAAAGAATACAATAAGTAAAGAAATAAAATAATAATAATAATAATTTCTTAAAATATCATAATACATTGAATATGGTACCCAAAAAAATAAGCGTGGATAGGAAAGTCCTACGACTCACGCCAACAAAATGACAAATGCGGAGAAGAATAAGGTTAGAAAGGGAAAAAGTGTAAAGTGGAGGGGCATAATTGGGGAATAGTAAAAGAGGAAAGAGAGAGGATGTTGGGATTACAAAGCACGTGATGTCAGCAGTGAGGAAGGTGAGGGGAGACGTGGCGGCACGTGCCTGGTTCGTCTCCCCATACCCTGCTATTTAAATTAGTTTCCCATGCCTCTGACTTTGTCCATTATTGGTTTCTCTCCACTTCTCCTCTCCTACGCTTCTCTTCATTTAATGCAAAATGGGTCGGATCCGGTGCGAACAATTTGGGCCACGGGACCGAACAATTGGGCCGCATCTTCTGGACGGCTCCCTCCTATGTCTTTGTGGGCCTGTCTTCTATTATAAAATTTTCCTGCAATTTAGAAATAACATATTTCTCAAAGTCGACAAAAATAATATTTTAAATATGGTTAATAATATGAAAAAACCTTTAATATTGAAGATGTACAACACAAAAAAAAAAATGTAGTATTAATTGGAGATTGAATATTTATCATTCAATTAAAAGAGAAAAATATTGGCAAAGGAAAAAACCTATGAGACTAAAAGAAGGAAAAAAGTTTTGTCAAATTAATATATTTAATGCAATTTTTTATTTTATAAATATAAAAATATTTTTAATTATGACAATAATATATTCCAGGTGGGGACAAGGTAGAGAATGGGTCCCACCATGTCTCGTATTCGAGTTTTTATAGTTTTCCCCAGCCCCTATTAATACCTCGTCCTCACCCTAGAAGGATTTTTTGTCATCCCTTAGACTAAGGTGCTAAGGTATAAATGTGGTTTGGGTACAAGTAACTTGACGAAAAATATAAATAAGGTACAGAGAGTTGAATTGGTAAGAAAAAAAGTAACCTATTTAGGCAAAAAGTGATTTATGTACGAGGTATAAAAGAGGTGATCGATTATGAAGAATTTGATTTATGTATTAAAATATAATAATATAATTTCGACATCAATGTCGAAAAAACATCATCGGATATTAAGATACAGATAATATGATAGTGATATAAAGAATATGATATTTGTAACCAAAAAAGTGTCTTAATCGTTAAAGTCAAAATAATATGACCTCGGTGCTAAGAATGTATAAAAAAAGTGTAGATATAAAAAATAGATGCTAAGTAAAATTAAAGTAATCTACTTGTTACGATATGAAAATAATAATTCAAATGTTAAGATGCTAATAATGTGATATTGGGATAAATAATGTAATATCGGTACTATATTACAAAAAATATGACCTAAGTAAGTACAAATAATATAAGTGTAAAAAAATGTTACAATATTATGATACAAAAAAAAGTAATCTGGGTATTATTGTACAAATAGGTACAAAAAGTTTGACCAAATATGAAGAATCTAATTTATGAAAAATATAACCAATATATGAAAAATGTTATTAAGGTATTAATCAAAGAAAAATGTGATATAAATACAAAAATATGACTATGGTACAAAAATGTATCAATAAAATATGAATAAATGACTAAGTAGTATTAAGGTATGAAAAATATAATAGTATAAATAATATAATTAAAATATAAAAATATAATAAATATATGAAAAATGTCATTAGGGTATTAATCAGAGAAAAATGTGATATAAATGCGAAAAATATGACTATGGTACAAAAAAGTATTAATAAATTATGAATAAACAAGACTAAGGTATTAAGGTATGAAAAATATAATAATATAAAGAATATAATTAAAATATAATAAATATATAAAAAAATGTGACTAAAGTATCAAGGAATAAATAATATAATTAATATAGGATTGACTTATAAAAAATATCACTAAGGAATAAAACAAATGTAACTAAGATAAGAAAAAATGGAACAATGGCATCAAGGTATGCATTTTGTCAATTGTATGATTAAAGTACAAATGGATAAAAAAATGTATAAAATAAATATATAAAAACAAATAAGTAATTCTAAATTAAATTAAAATTTATAGTATAAATATGTCGTTGCAAATATCATATTACAACTATTAATCAAAACCCCCTTCATTTAATTAAATTTTAAAATCGAAAACATAAATTTGGAGCAATGACCCCTTTTTTTTTTTAATAAAAATACTTTTCAACAATTTTTTAATTTTTATTTCACATTGAGTATTTTTTAAATAAAAGTTTTAAGGGTAAAAAATAATACATTTATTATTTAGAATATTTTTCTAAATATGGGTGTAATTTTTAATATATGTAAAACATTTTTCTAAATATGGGTATTATGGCATTCTTTTAATTAAATATTTTTATATATTTTTATATAAAAACCATTATTAATTAATTAAAAAGTAAAAAGAAAGAGAGGGAGAGAAAAAGAAAAAACAAAAAATAAAAGGAAAGAAAGAGGGAAAAAGCCACCATTTCTTCTTTTTAACCCTCGGTCTCTACTCCTTTTCCACCGGCGCCGACGACTCCGTCCTTGTCGAGGCCAGGCTCTGCAGACCCTGCACCTAGAGTAAGTTTTCTCTTTCTTATTGCATTGAGTTTTTATGAGAACTTGTCTTTTGAGTTTTCTGGGATTTTAGTTTGGTGGCTGGGAGAGTGGGTTCTAATATCTTAAAGGGTTACTGTGCTTCACAATCATAAAAAGCTGAGCGAAAGCCCAGTCCTGGAGAAGTAGGTTGGGTGTTGGTGGAGGGTTATTGAGGCTCAGAGGAAGTCCTGCCACTTGGGTGATTCTGGATTAGGCGGGGGCGGCAAACTCCTGGGCAAATGTTGGGACGCCCATGCTGGCTTAGAAAAGGAAGACGAGGAAGAACTAGACAAGACCTAGTGTTAACCAAGGAGATTTACAGATGGTTGTGGACATGTGAGAAGAGCAGAGATAACAAATTTATAGAGTGAGGCCTCCCACTCCCGTGCAGGGCCAACCCCATTTGATAGTTTCAGTGATGGTGAAATGCCCACTGTAGAATTCAAATTCCTGCAGTAAAAATTAATGTGTGGAGAACACCGTGGGGCTTTTGGATTGATATTGCCTTTTTCAAATTTCCATTTTCTGTTCTTCCTCTCTTTCTCGGTTTTCTTCTCCATACATGTTGGATCCTTGCTTTTGTCATATGTTTATCATATCTTGAGAGCATGAGTTTTTGAAATATGTTTAAGAAAATTGACATTCTTGGACCATTTTGGGTTTCAATGTTTGGCTCAAATATCTTATGATTTTTTGTAATTAATCAAAGATGAAGCCGTGAATAACAGCTTTTGTATTCAGAGCCCATATAGTTTTTTGCATTGTGGATATGCTGTGTGTTAATACTGTGCTATGAAAGACTTGGTTGAGGGAATGGGTCTGAAATTTTTGATGATCTAAATAGAAATTGAATAATACCTGTTGTCCTTAGTGTGATAAGGTTTCCTCTTGAAAGCTTCAAATTTCCATTTTTCTAGGCAGTATAGTTGCATTTTTTGCACATAATTTCTATTCCATTAATCGGACTTCTAGTTATGCTGTTTGGTGGTAACAGACCAATGATGGTTTCTGACTGAATTGAAACTATGTGCAAACAATTCCATTTTAAAAATGAGGTTTTCAAACTGTTGAACTAGAATTCCAAACAAAGTACAGTGTTTTTTCCTCAACTCAATACACCCTATTACACAATACTTACTTTGATAGGGCTTTGGTCTATCATGTTTGTCGAAACCTGTAGTCTAGACAGTGTGGTTCTTTTCCGAGTTGACTATTGGCTTAGAATGAGTTGTCCATCCATTTGGCTGTTGGGTTTTATGTTTGTGAATCTGGTTTGGTTCATATATTGACTCTTAAGAAAGTTGGAGCATTTGTTTTCTAGTTTGCAGGTATTTTCCAATGATATTTGTGCATGTTACATGGATTCTATTACGTAAATGATGAGTGTGAATGTTTGGCCATTTTTATGAATTTGAGTCATGTTATTGATTTTTACTTTTAGGATTGATATTTCTAGGTGATTAACATCTTAAATACCTATTTTGTTGTTTTCCTTGGGAATGTGGTCTAGTTATACATTACCTTGAATTTTAGATGCAAATTCACAAGTATTGTTAATCCAAATCAGACATATATCATAAGAAATTAGGAATTCAATCTCTTTCATGATATGTGTATACCAGATATATCACTCATTTTTCAGGATGTTTTTACCAAATGTTTTTGTGACTGCATATTTGTTAAATCAAACTATCATTCTGTATGGTAGTTGTAACATGGCCCATTTCCATAAGGTGCCAATCTAATGAAAACATTGTCTCATAACTCATCATCTGATTTCATGATATGTGCTAGCTGTTTGCTTACTTCTTTTTCTGTGTTCTCTATGTCCTCCCAGTATTTTTGATTTCCTTGTCAGCATGACCTCGAGCTTGAGAGCAAACACAGAGCTATCCCAATGTTTTGCATCTTCTGTTAGACCCTATGACCAGAAGGCCTATGTCACCCAACAGTATCCATGCAAAGGCACAAAAAATTGCTTTTCAAAGAGGTTTTCACTGCTAAGGATGGCTGCAGGAAAAGTGGCAGCAAGAAGAACAAGGAACACTAGCCTTATATCCTCGATGTCAAAGAATAATTATGGTGAAAGTGCTGACATGGCTGATAGTCTTACATATAAGGATGCTGGTGTTGACATAGATGCTGGCTCAGAACTAGTTAAAAGAATTGCAAAGATGGCTCCAGGGATTGGTGGCTTTGGAGGTCTTTTCCCTCTTGGTATGTTACTCTGTGGTTTCATTATTTTCTTCACTATGGACTAAAATTCTTGAATATTGAAAGAATTGAATTTCATCCCTACTCTGATACATTTTCTAACCATTATTGTTGAGAATAGCAATTATAAAATTCTTGGCAGCAATGGCTTTCACCTTGAAGTATATGGTGAAATACTTTTTATTTTCTTTTTGTCCTATGGATGCAGTACTTACTTATTATACTAAATAAAAGTACTTAGGATTTTTTTTGTGCCATGACTTGACATTACATTTACAGACTTAAAAAATTAGGAGTTTACAATAGAAATACCTTGAACCTAATATGACATTTCCCAATTAAATTTGACTTGCCGCTGCACGAAAACAACAGGCAGCAATGACTATGTTCTCATTGTGTTTTTTATGGTTAACTTGAATAGTGCTTCTTGAGTATCTCTTGCATGTAATCATCACATTGGGAGTGTGAGGATGATAATCGAAGCTAGCATGGGAGTTTTGATGGTTGAGCTATCCAGGCCCTTAAGACCTGGCTATGGTGCTAAGAAATTGGGGTGGGGATGTGAGAGGTTCTAAGCTAAATTCCCAAGAGGGACTAAAAAAAGGGGAAAAGAAAGAAAAAGAAAAAAAAAGTTATCTATGGAGGAAAAAATATTGTGCAAGGTGTGTCATGTCATGAAAGTTTGGATATGCCTTGTCATTTTTGGATATTACCTTATATTCTTGTGTGTTTACAGTAGACCATTAGCAAAAATATTCAAGATGTTTGTATGAATTTTTTATGTTCATAAAAGGTTTCAAGGACACTACAGTTTTCACCGTCCTTAGGGTTCTTAAGTGGCCCATGTACTTTCTTTACAAATTTCGTCATTGTTGTCTTAAACCATTTTAGCACTAATGTAGTCTGTAAGACAGAAGACAAGTTTTAAGCTGTATAGTATTCCACAAATAATGTCAGCTTTAGATGTCAAGAAATTTATTGAGTAGCTGTCTATGCATGTTAGGTCTGCTCATGTTCACCCTTATAACTTTCCAAATCTCAAGTAGCCTATTGAAGATTCTCTGATATGGTATACTAACATTATTGAATTCAAATTCTTCCATGTCTTTCTAGCTCTTTTATTTTATTTTCCCTCTGAATTTAGAGTGTGTCAAATCAATCCTGTAAGTTATCCTGATTGATTTTGGCATGAGGGTACCCCTTTTTTGCACTAGGTATATGTCATAGAAACTATTGTTAATCGTGGATGATTGATGCTTATCTTGTCTTATATAACTTTCCCTTTTTTTGGGAAGCGAAATTTGTATGTTATCTAAATCTGGTTGTCTGCAAGTTTTTTATGTTCACCATATCTTATGAACAGGTGACTCATACCTTGTTGCTGGTACTGATGGTGTGGGAACTAAACTCAAGCTTGCATTTGAAACTGGAATCCATGAAACTATTGGGATTGATCTGGTAAAATTTCAAATGAAAATTTGCTATATTCATATATTTATTGTTCTCAATTGGAGTGTTTTTGTTTTCTATTAATAATTGGCTTTGGTTTCCTAATGCATTCTGTTCCAGGTTGCGATGAGTGTGAATGACATAGTTACCTCTGGGGCTAAACCATTGTTTTTTCTTGATTACTTTGCCACAAGCCACCTTGATGTTGACCTTGCTGAGAAGGTAGCAGACAGTTATGCATAAATTTAGCTTTTCTTGGATTCATCATATCACAACTAACCACATATGGTGAAGCATGGTTAATTTATTCTTTTTCTTTTCATGCCTATTCAGGTTATAAAAGGAATTGTTGATGGTTGCCAACAATCTGACTGCGTTCTTCTTGGGGGAGAGGTATTCCAAACTTTGGCCCTCATTGCTTTTCTTTTCACTTTTATTTTGATTTAAAATTTGGTGAGCTATTTATTATGGAGGTTATAAACTTAGGTTTTGCTCACTGGACTGTATTTTTCAGACAGCAGAGATGCCAGATTTCTATGCAGACGGTGAATATGACCTCAGTGGTTTTGCGGTTGGTGTGGTAAAAAAGGATTCAGTTATTGATGGGAAAAATATTGTTCCTGGAGATGTCCTCATCGGTCTGCTATCTAGTGGAGTTCATTCCAATGGTTTTTCTCTTGTTAGAAGGTTAGTCATTGTACCCTTTATTTCATTAAATCAATGGTGAACTCTGCAGTGGGTTTATTTCAAGCCCCTCTAACATTGATGTACATCGAGATCTTTGCTGACAGATACTGGCCTGTCTTTACAGGGTTCTGTCCAGAAGTGGCCTTTCTCTGAAGGACCAACTTCCTGGTGAGGCTATTACATTAGGTGAAGCTTTGATGGCCCCAACTGTCATTTATGTTAAGCAGGTCATTCATCGATGCGCTGCTTTCACATTATTATGTTCTATGTTGTCTTGTTCATTGGATAATTGATTGCAGAATGTCTCTTCTTTTTTCTGTCAAAGCAGGTGCTTGATTTTATCAGCAAGGGAGGGGTGAAGGGGATAGCGCACATCACAGGTGGCGGTTTTACTGACAACATACCTCGAGTATTTCCCAAAGGCCTTGGAGCTGTGATCTATAAGGACTCCTGGGAAGTCCCATCTGTATTCAAATGGATCCAAGAGGTAAGAAGACCATCTTCAGTTGAACTTCATGAATGCCCGATGAACCTTCTTCCATAAAACAAGACAGATTTCCTTCATTTTGGCAATTATCAGTTTCAGCTTTAGAAAATAACAATGGATCATATCAATGGCTAAATCAAGATGAACTAGTTATTTCCTTGATCACACAGCTATTCTTTAATAATCTGTCTTTGAAAACACTTGCTGGTTTAATCCTCCTATTTATTTATGTTTCTTAGGCTGGCCAAATAGAGGATGCTGAGATGAGGCGGACATTCAATATGGGTATTGGGATGGTTCTGGTTGTCAGTCCAGAGGCATCTCTCAGAATACTTGGAGATGGAAATGGAGCTTATACAGCATACAAAATCGGAGAGGTTGCAGTTGGTGAAGGAGTGAGATATGGCTGAAAAAAAAACTCAAAAGCAGTACACCTGCTACCCTGAGATACTCCTTTTGCATCTGTTCAATGAGATAAAATATAAAGTTGAGTTGTGGCTCATCTTTTTGCTGTTCTTCCTCTTAACAATTTTGATATTTAAACTTCTCAGATGCAGTGGACTAGATTCATAAGGCCATGCAGATTATGTTGTAATGTATATTGACTTTGGCTCAAATGTTCTTTACTAATGGCTGAGTTTCAATGATTATCTTATGGTTCCATAGATATGGAATCGATTTCATTAATGATTTACTTCTCCATTCATCATTTTCATTGCCAGCAATGTAGGGCTCCAATTAACTATCTTTAATAAAAACAATTAGCAAAAATTAACATCAGTTTCCAGTTAGAAAACCCTAAGTCATTACATATTGCATTCAAGCAATTAGTTCATCTTCTTTTCCCATGCTGGTGGTAGCTTTCAGGTCCTGATTTCATCATTCTCTTCCTGTAGTTCCCAGCAGAATTTGCTCCCTTCTTCATATTGCACTGTCCTTCTGCTCTCTCACCATCACCAGCTTCTTCCATGGAGGGTGCGAATCGTCCAGCGTCTCTCTGGCATTCTGTCTCGTTTTCCTTTTTTTCCTGGTACATCTCTCTTCTAGTTAACTTTACCATTCTGCTGCCTGAATTGTTATGTTGCCGTTGCTGCTGCTGCTGTCTCTGCTGTGCAGCTCCATTGGAAGGCGGGTTCATCAGCCTCCTGCCAACTCCACCATTTCTTGCATGATCATCAACATATGGTGGCCTTTTCTCATGAATGAGAAGGGTTTCTCTCCTTTGCTGTGCAGCTCCATTGGAAGGCGGGTTCATCAGCCTCCTGCCAACTCCACCATTTCTTGCATGATCTTCAACAGATGGTGGCCTTTTCTCATGAATGAGAAGGGTTTCTCTCCTTTGCTGTGCAGCTCCATTGGAAGGCGGGTTCATCAGCCTTCTGCCAACTCCACCATTTCTTGCATGATCATCAACAGATGGTGGCCTTTTCTCATGAATGAGAAGGGCTTCTCTCCTTTCATTTACCAGTGGCCAACATCCTGAACTATGGTTCATGAACTTCCTTCTGTTATAATCAGCGTCTGCATCTCGCCTTTCCTCACAAGCCACTGATTTTCCCAAGTTTCTCCCACAATGTAGTGCCTCCATCCATGGACGCCTCAACTCTACCCCACTGGATCTTCTTACACCGAAATCGAACTCTGTGTATTCCCTCTCCCATCCAACAAGAGAGTTATGTGCGCCAAACTGGTCATCATAGTGGTGAATGTGCTCCTCAATGCCCAGCCCGCTGGAGTTATAAAATTGCGTCGTCTGGGGTTCATGAAACATCATCTCTCTTCCCGCCTCATTGCTATTCTTGTACAGAAAATCAATGTGATTCCTATACCGAAACTTCCTATCCTCGCTATCCAATCTATAGGAGTTGTGATATGCCTCCTCTGATAAACAGGCCAAGACATTTCTAGTTTGATATCTTGGTGGGGGACCAACAAATACTCCACCCATCTGCTTCTGGGGAGTCATAAAACCCCCTGAAACTTCCCTTCTGTTAAACCCCGGATCTCTAATTTCAGATTTTGATTGCAGACTTCTGCCTGAGGAAATCTCCTGTTTTTTGTTGGCAGCCCGGGCCGAATATGCAGGGTTGTTTTCTTTAAGAGGCTTCTCCACCGGAGTTTCATATCTACAGAAGTTGCAGCGTTAGTAACAAAGCAAAACATCAAACACCATAGACACATATAAGAACAAAGGTTGATTTTTCCCCCCTCTTTTCCCAACATTTTCTCAGCAACCGAACGTGCAAACAACAAAATACTATGAGAAAAGAGTTGCATTCGAATTCAAGCATGAAAAACAACTACCGTGTATTGGAGGGTTGGTGAAGATCTTGGTCGAGTTTTCGCCAATCGATCCCTTTCTCTTGGAGAACGACTTCTCTAGGCCTTGCAGAGCCAAAAGGATTTGGTCTCTGCCTTTCATGGGTTCTAATTCTAGCTTCTTCCTCTTCTTTTTCAACCTCATCCGCCCAGGAAAATGCAGATTCAATCTTCGTTTCACCTCCCACCATTCTGATCTCCCTCTCTGTTCGCTTTCTCCCTCAACGGCTCATTTCAAATTTGAAATTCAAATCTTGGGGCTTTACCAAGGAAGGTAGTTATACACCTATACCATTTTAGTTTCCTGTGAAATAGAACTACAATTGCCAGCTGGCATAGTGAATGCGTGCCTCGTGATGAGGGTAGTTTAGTAAATTAGACTTGACAGTTGGCATTGGGTCAGAGTCACAATTTTGTTTCCTTTGGTTTCTCAACAACCAAACAAGTATAATTTGTGGGATTTCTCATTTATGATTGTGTCCGTTGATTCAAATTATTTTCCTCAAACCCATCTCCAAATAAAAAGACAGCCTAAGTGCCCAAAAAAATGCCATTGCCACTGCCACTGCCATTTGCCATCACATGCTGAAAACCAAAAAGGGAATCGTCTAATGCCCACATTGGACCCTTTAATATTCTTCCCCAATTGAAACATCAAGCATAATCACCAACCACTTAGTAGAAAAAAACGAACCCAAACAAAAAGAGAGAATAATAATTCAGTGGCGCAGCGACCAAAACCCTGAAAAAGCAAAACAAATCTAGACATATGTGGAGAATATATGCAACCCCCTTGCCATTAAGAATTTGGGCACGTTAATGTGTTATCTTTGACATATATACACCAATCGTATCATATTAAGTATACATCCTCGAGTCTTATTTATTTATATTTTTATATTTTATATTAAATTAAGAATATTCATCTTGGATATGCTTTTTTTTTTTTTTTAAATGGTTTTTTTCATATACAGTTTATATTATTTTCCTATAAAAAAAAGTCTTGATAAATCACCTAAATTTTGGTTGGTGTTACAATCAATAACTAATTATAAATTTATAATTACATGGTGGGTAGTTTGGCCTCACTATTCCGAAACAGCACCGCCGCCTAAACTTTAAAATTATATGTTCAGCACCGCTATTTTAGTAAATCTCACGGGGCGGTTACAAAGGAAAAACAGGCAGAACTTTCGCCCCAGGCTTCTTGTCAATCCGAGTGAAACTGTTTTTCCCGCTCAGGCATTAACACAAACACCCGGTGTTCACTAGGCAGTCCTGGGTGTTGGGCGTTTGAGAGAGAATGAAGTACGTGTTGGTGACGGGAGGAGTCGTCAGTGGACTCGGCAAAGGAGTGACGGCGAGCAGTGTAGGCGTCGTTCTCAAAGCTTGTGGCCTTCGCGTTACTTCCATTAAAATAGGTTCGTTTCGTTGCTTTGCGATATTGAAGTTGTTTGGCTTCTCTCTTTCTCTCTCTAAATATTTATTTTATTTATTTATGTTTTTGTATGTTGTTCATTTTTTTAAGTTAATTTTTAGATTTTGATATCTGGGTTAGTGGTATTTTGATCATATATGTGGGCTGTGTTTAACTGGGGACAATAATTTTCATTGACAAAGTTTGGCAATTTGGGATTTTGTTGAAAATATTTTGATATTCAAGTGTTCTGATCATTTGTTTTATGGAGTTCAGTTGCCTTGAGAATCTTTTGTTTTTCTAGTTTCTGATATCTTTCTTTATGGCGTCTTGTTAAATCTGGATATCTTTCCTGATTATTGGTCTTCCTATGCTTTGGGGTTGAGATTAGTGTTGGTCAGCTTGGTCTTGGATATATATAGTATGGAAAGGCTCTTTCACTTCTTTCTGGTTGCAATTGTATTTTTCTGAGATTGTGACCAGTTTTGTTTGGTTATGTTATGAATAAGTGCTTCTACATATGGATATATTTATCCATTTTAATCATCAATCACTTGTTTATCTGTCAATTGAATATTTTTTTTTTTTACCATAGTTTTCTTTAATCATTTCAAACTTTAATATTGAAGACAATTCAGATTTTTGCTCGGCTGGTGAATTTAGCAATGACTTTCTTTATTGCAGATCCTTACTTGAACAGGGATGCTGGTACAATGTCCCCGTTTGAACATGGGGAGGTTTTTGTTCTTGATGATGGTGGAGAGGTTTCCATTTCATTCGCATTTATCCTTACTTTTATTTAAATTTACATAGAAAGAAATTTTGATTACTTGAGAATAACCTCACCTCCAATCTGAATAGCTAATAATTGCATGAGCTACAGTCTATTAATCAATATAATAAAAAAGTTCTCCATGATAACAAATGTAGAAAATACTTCTCTCCAACTTCTTGTGATGTACACTCATGCATACATAAAGCACTCATCCATGCACACTCTGCCAAAGTAGTTGTATATCTACCCAAGACAATTAAAGATTGTGATTCATATTTTATCAAAATTCCATCTGGGAAAAAGTCCTATATCATTTATTCAATTTATTTGATGGATATGCATTAGGAGTTGAATCCTTCACGTGTAACATATCAATTTGACTTGCCAAGGTTTATTTAGTGTGTATTCTTCTAAATTTCACATATGGGTTTGGATACTGCTGAATGATGAAAATGTTTGATGTAGCCAACCACAAGGAGTTAGCATTAAATATTTGTGGAGTTGAGTTGGGTCAAGTATCAATCATCCATTTCTAGCAAAAGCATCAAGGAAGAGCAATTGCTACAATAAAGTTGAATTTGGCCTACTACCACCATCTGTTTCTGGAAGATTTATTGATTTTAAGTAGCACTGTCCTTTACCATTTGGTCAACATTGTGATTCTGTCTTTAGGTTCATTTGGTCTTACTGTCTGATAGAGTTGATAATTTAACATGTTGCTTGAGTGATAATGATTCTTTAGTAAGTTGTTTTAGGAGTGTCTTGTATATGGTCCCTAATCTTAAAGCATGAGTTTTTCAACAACGTTTTTGGTGACACATGGTGCAGAAATGATCAGATCAAATCCAAGAGTTGTTATGCTTAATAAATAAAATACCACAAGTAGTTGTTCATTGACAATTTCTTCTTCCAGTTGAGCTTCAATACCAGCATTTCATAATTTCTTCATGGTTTGCTCTTAAAAGGTTGATTTAGACTTGGGTAACTATGAGAGGTTCCTGGATGTGACTCTTACAAAAGATAACAACATTACCACAGGAAAAATATATCAGGTGCGTAATTTATTTGTTCTAGATGTCAATATATCAACTTTCTCATCTATAGTTTGTTTTGATATGATCAGTCTGTTATGTTTTGTGTCAGTCTGTCCTTGAGAAAGAACGAAGAGGAGATTATCTTGGAAAGACTGTCCAGGTGGTGCTATATGCATAACTGTTTTGTAATTCTTATTTCACAATGTACATGGAGACTACTGCTCACTACAATGCTGCATCCTTGATTGGATTCCAGGTGGTTCCACATGTGACAGATGCCATTAAGAATTGGATTGAATCAGTCTCTGTCATTCCTGTGGATGGAAAAGAGGGACCAGCAGATGTGTGTGTGATAGAGTTGGGAGGGACTGTTGGTAAACAAAGAGACACCTGGTGATCTGAAACACTTCTCTTAAATTTTATGTTCTTGAGTAATTTGTATTTTTTATTCTTAGGTGACATTGAATCAATGCCATTCATCGAGGCTTTGCGACAATTATTATTTTCAGTCGGTAAGGTTGCATTATTTGATATTTTTCTAAGTGATGTTAATTGCTTCATGAATTGTTTCTGTTTGTGGGATCCTGTGTTCTCATTTGCTTGCTTGTCTTTGTGATGCTAACCTGTGGCGACATCTTCTGAATGAACTGAATTAATATTTTTGACTGGATATCTTATAAACATGTGTGCATCATTAAATTCAGATTTTGGCCAGATATCTTAAAAAAATGATAGCATCGTTGAACTTAATTGAATTATTTATTATGTGATTGTTGCCCATGTGAGTATGGAGCTATTCTATGAGGGTCACAATATAATAAGTTAATGGAAATTCTGAACCGAGTGTGAAACTGTTTATCAGGTTTGTTTTTGCTTCCGTGCCAGAGCTATGAGTTCTCATTATGTTCTATGGTATTTGCTCATGTTACTTTTCAATTTCCTCCTCAGGACAAGATAACTTTTGCCTCATTCATGTGAGCCTTATACCTGTACTGGGTGTTGTGGGAGAGCAAGTAATTTTCCATAAATTTATACTTAATTTGAACCTGCATCCTAAATTCAAGCTTTTTTTTTTTATGTTCTAGATAATAGATTGTATTGCAAAAAGCTAAGTTATTTTTGTTTCTTGAACTGGAGGTTTCTTTTGGTTGAGAATAACCCTCTCTCTCTCTCTCTCTCTTACTCCCCACCTAGAAAACAAAGCCTACACAACATAGCGTGCGGGAATTGAGAGCATTAGGCCTGACTCCTCATCTGTTGGCATGTCGTTCTGCTCAGGTATGTTATTTTCTCTGCTTTCCTTCCTGTATGCATGCAAGAGATTGTTGAGGGTGTCTTTCCTTTGGAAATTGAATTTCTCTATCACAAGTTCTAGTGATGGTCATGTAAGGTACACTAATTCTGTTTAATTTTCATGAAACAACTAACATCACTCTAAATGAATGTAGCAACTTTGGCTGAGGAGTCTTTTTAGTCAATCTGATCCAGTTCCATCAAGTTGGGTTTGATTCACCAGTCATGTTAGTATAATTTTGTATATATTAGTAGTTGGGAAAATGATTGGTGCAAGCCTAGCTGTAGTGGACATTTGATTGATGGTTATTCGGTTGAATCAGTTTCATTGTTTTCCAAGCATCTTCTAATCTTCATTCTATACCTTGCATGCACACAATTTTCATTTGTTTTTGTTGTTGCAAAATGGCAAGTGTTTCATCAATGGTGATTTTTTTACTTTCTCATTTTCGTCCCCCTGTTTTACCAGGTTAGTAATAAGTTTGATTAGTTCTAAAACTTATTGTTGCTTAGCTTTCATCTTTTTATTTTTGCTTGCTGCTCCTCCACTACTGCTAGTTTGCTAGAATGCAAGGAATTAAATAAATGCCTTTTGGTTATGTATTGCAGCCTTTATTGGAAACTACAAAGGAGAAACTTTCACAGTTTTGCCATGTTCCAGTAAGTTATTATCATTGAAAAATTGATTTGTGACCTTAGTGTTGAATTCTATTCTCACGGGGTGAGGGATTTTTCTTTCTGCTATCGTTTCTCATAGGTTGGTAACATTCTCAATATCCATGATGTTCCAAACATTTGGCATGTTCCTCTTTTGCTTCGGGTGAGTTTAACAATAATTCTCTGCTTTCTGTAATTCTTGATTGCTTCTGATCTGTTGCCTTCAACAATTTTATGTTCTTTACCTATGTTTCTGATGTGTTACTTCTGTTTCCAGAACCAAAATGCTCATAATTCCATTCTAAAACAGCTAAATCTTAGGTGAGGTTTTGTGTTAATTTCTTTTCCTTCTAACTTCGAAGGTTTAAATTTTGAGATCAGAGAAATGCTCAGGTTCAGCCAGTCCAAGTTCTTTTGAAAGTTTAATGGGACTGAGGCACTTCATTAGTTTGATTCTGGCGGTCACTGACTGTTTTGAGTTTGATAAACTTTTTTCAACCAACTATATGACTTTGGCAGTCCCTGATAAAAAAAATAAAAATAAAAAATGACTTTAGCAGTCATGGATCATATGCGATAGTAATCATGCTGGAACTACTGCATGTAGTAATTTTTTTGGCTGCCTATAAAACAGAATGGGTCAATAATCTTGAAACAAGATATTGAATACAGGGAGATTGCTTATGTTAACTGACTGGTTATTAAGTTTGGTTTCAGCAAGGCTACACCTCCTGATTTACAAGAATGGACGAAGAGGGCAGAGAATTTTGATAGTCTCACAAATTCTGTTAGTGCTTTTAGCATTTAATTCTCTATTTTGGGAAATTTTTTTCCTGTTATTGACATATGAAGTGATGCTGCTTTTTGTAGGTGAGAATTGCAATGGTTGGGAAGTATGTTGGTCTGACAGATTCATATCTGTCTGTTGTGAAGGTCTGATGACACTTTAAATTCATGCTTAGTGTGAATAAGAGGACAATGAATATCATTTGTTGGGCTGTGATTTAAAATACCAATGGGTGACTTGATTTACAAATTAAAATTTTTTCTAACTGAAAAATTTGCTAATGAATATAAGATGCCAATATATAGATGATTTTATCTGATTTTCAGTTCCTAATTATCTGTGTATAATACAAAACCTGTTTTTGAAGTTTTTACAGAAAATTTTCTGAGTTTTTATATACACTAGGTTAATATCATACCACAATGCACTGCTCATAATTGTGTGTTTTCACTTAGGCTGGGTTATTTGGAAGGCATCAATTACATGCCATGTGTACGGCGAGATCATTATGATTAACCTAACTTACAAACTGAACTTTCATTTTCTATTATGAAAAATATTTGCCTGTTGAATCAGCTTAATATAATTATTTCTTCATTCAAAACTGAAGAAGGCAAAAGTTGCTTTGGTTGCTCCGAGTATGATCTCTAACATACAAGCTATCTTGCATCATTATGCCTCATTTTGTGTGCAGGCCCTTCTGCATGCTTGCATTGCATGTTCTTTGAAGCCATCAGTGGACTGGATTGCAGCTTCTGATCTTGAAGATGATAGTGCAGTATTGGTATTGAGCTCTTACAAGTTGCATTATTGGAGAGATTTATGTTACATCTCTAGTGAAGAGTTTGTCTTATTGTAAATATTTTGTTCCTCCTACAGACACCAGAAGCTCATGCTACTGCATGGAAGACTCTAAGGGTAAGCTTTTACATTAGATATATTTTTTCTCGTCATCCATGTGTTCTTGCTCTGAACGGCCCTACCTTTTTCTAAAGAGTCTTTATGTTTTGTTCATCACCTGTGTAGCATGGTGGTGATGACATGCATAAAAAAACTGTTTGCAAAAGCCTTCTGAAGCAGAACAACTGGTTGAGCTGCCAGAACTATCGAAACTCATGTGCCTGGGTTTTGATACCATCCTGATTTGGGGTAGACCAGATTACTAGATTACCAGAAAAATATGTTCTTCAGATGATTATGGGTTTTGCATATTATTATTTTGGATAGCTATATTAGTTTCTGTTTGAATTTATGTAACAACCATTCACATAATTTTTCTTTTTGTGGACTTTCTAGTAACAAAATGTTTTGGTTGGCCTGACAGCTGAACCACTTCATTGATTTAGCTCATACTGATTCCTGGTTAAAGATTTGTTGAATTAAATAGATTTATCAATTGCTCATCACTATTTTTATGTTTCTTTTCTAGTTTATGCTTTTCTATTCTTAGCACTTCTCTTTTCCTCTCAATTCTCAAGTGGTCGAACTGAAATTGTGTCCTCTGTTTGAACTGGTGTTCATTTCTCTTATTTAATGTACTTTGCAATTTAGGGATCAAGAAATGAAAGACAATGAAAGTTTTCCTCTTTTCTTTTTTACTTTTAATGTTTTTCTTTTCAAATTAAGATGGAGATAATTGTTCAAGATGTCGCTGAAAAAGCTATATTTGCAGAATGCAGCATGTGTCCTGGTTCCAGGAGGCTTTGGTGATCGTGGTGTGAAAGGAATGATATTGGCTGCAAAGTATGCCAGAGAGAATAATGTTCCTTATCTTGGGATTTGCTTGGGCATGCAGATTTCTGTGATTGAGTTTGCTAGATCTGTAAGCAACCTTCCTTTCAAATATGTATTTCCTTTTGATATTCATCAGGCCATATATTTGTTGTAGTTTGATCACCTATCAAAAAAAAAAATTATATATTTGTTGTACTTTGATCACATGTTTTAGGTTTTGGGCATGGAAAGGGCCAATAGTGAAGAGTTTGACACCCAGACACCTGATCGTGTTGTAATGTTCATGCCAGAGGTATGGTCATCTTAGCATTTCTCAAATTTCTTCTGTTCCATGGTTATCATCATTTTTACATCCTTGTGCAGGGTTCAACAACGCATATGGGAAGCACCATGAGACTAGGATCTCGAAGAACACTGTTCCAGACTCCTGATTGTATTACTGCAAAACTGTATGTGATTGAACTTTTCAGTCCACGTAGTCTAAAAAATATTACAAAAAACTTCCATGGACTGCAAAATACAATTACACATCAATGCTTTCTTCTTCTTTTTTTCCTTGGATATATTTACACAAACTTAGAACCTTTCCCGTTCCTACCCCAATCCTTGCCCAATAAGTCAGGTTAGGGGCTGATTGCATAAATCATTTAACTGAACTGTAATGCTTATTATCTTCTTCGTGATATGTGGATGTTTGTCCAAGCATATGGAGTCCTGGATGACTAATCTCATGGACCAATCTGAGGCTGCTTATGACAGAGCTGAGTCCATTAAATCACTGCTCAAATTTTATAGAATTAAGAATATATTGATGCTGAGATTTTCATGAATGCATGCTTATATAGTTTCTGTTTAATATCAGGTACCATAATTCAGAGTACGTGGATGAGCGGCATCGACATAGATATGAGGTTAGTTATGGAATCTGGTTGAGTGAAGAAATGATGTCCTGTGGGCATATTATCTTATTGTTCAGATGGCATAATATTCTTACCCGAGACATGAGTGGTGCAGGTGAACCCACATATGGTTGGTGTTCTAGAAGAAGGTGGCCTGAAGTTTGTAGGGAAAGATGAAAGTGGACAAAGAATGGAGGTTGGTTGTCAAAATCAGCTCTGCTTAAGCTCACATGAGCTTAAGGATCTGCCGGAATCAAATTGTTTAGTTTCAAGAGTTTGCTCTTAAAAGTTTCGTTTTTCATTTTGGTTGTGGTGAATCCATATCTGATGTTTGAGCTCACTGGGCTTCACCCTCTCCAAAATGCTAATTTTCTGCTAAGGTACTAGCCGAGTTTCAAAGTTTCACTTCCTTTCTCTTCTTTTGCAGATTTTAGAGCTTCCCAGTCATCCATTCTATGTGGGCGTGCAATTTCATCCAGAATTTAAGTCACGGCCTGGGAGGCCGTCAGCTCTCTTTCTAGGTATGCATTGATACAAGTGGTGAGCCTAAAATTTCTCATTAAACCAACCATTCTAAATCCAGAACCATCCATTTCCCATGATAAGGTAATGGGTGCTGTTTCTAAAGTTTTAATTGATTTTTGAGATTGAAACTGAGAGCATTGGGATTGGTGCTCTTGTTGGTCGTGTTTGAATGTCGTACTGTCAAGTTCTGTTCTGTTTTAAGGTGCTGATGTGGATGTTTTATGCAAAGTTCCAGTTTGTGAAAACATAAAAATACAATCTTATAGATGCTCTGAAAACCTTATGCAACATTTAATAGGCTGACTGAATTTCCATGCAACATCTAAAAACTTCAGAACTAAATGGTTGCCAACTTTGGGTTAGTTCTTCAAGTATTAGCCTTAATTAAATGTCTATTTATCATCTAAACACCTGTGATATTGCAACTGTAGGTTTTATATTGGCTGCAATTGGGCAGTTGGAAGCATATCTTAGCCAGCATCAGAATGGCAGTTAATACAAAATTTGCTGTCTTAATGCTCCCAAAGAAGCAATTCTTAAGTGCTGGACTAGTGTTCGATGGAAAAAATTTAAGCAACTACCAAAGACAGGAGAAATTTGTCATATTGCCAGGCTTGTGGCCCAGTTGAATCAGCACTAGGCTCACCATATCTATGGATTAACAGTATCATCTTTTCCTGAACTCTATCCCTAACCTTTGGGCATACAAAAATGCTTGATGCTTCATAGTGAGAATTGCAAATCGGGGCTTACAAAAGGGTTCTTTAACCAGTCCCCATATAGAGCCAAACTGCAAAATTCTGTAGGCTCCTTGTTGCACTTCTAAACTGTTGTGACTGTTTGCTCAAAGCTGACTCTGGTTATATTTTATGTCTTTGTTTACTGAAAACATTTATTTATTTTGTTCTTGGTCTCTTCACATGGGCTGATAGTCATTTTTTTTCTTCTTATGGAGTTGATTAGCATGCTGTCAGCAATAAGTTTTCAGGGTATTTATATTCATTATTCAAAGCTTCTTGAAAGAGGGGTGTGAGATTAAACCCTGTGCTGTTTGATAGATCAGAATGGAGCCCAAGGCGCCATCCATTTCTGGTAGGAACTTTCTTTTGGACTGAGAATCACAAAACATCAATACAATCATTCTTTTGAATCAATAAATTCTCAGTGCTTATTTATAATATTGCAAAAAGCTCAATGGAAGCTTCCGGTATTTACAAAATGCCGCAATGCCTCTTATACGAAAAAAAATATGGAGCGAAACTCGAGCTTAATCCTCAGCTTGTGCCTCTGTTTAGCATCTCATTGTACTGCAAATATGAGATCTGTCTCTGCAGCTTCATCTGAGCATAGAACTTAGCTATGAACTCCTCCGCCTTCACATCAATCCCTTCTTCCTCTTCACAGCCCCCACAACCACAGTCTTCTTCATCTCCCCCCATCAAGAAACTCTTCCTTGCCTCTTCCCCATCCCCAACTTCACCGCCATCGTCGCCATTGAACTCGAAATCATAATCAAAATCCACCTGCGGATTTATGCATGGGATGTGAGGCATCTTGAATCTCATCGACCCTGGACGATGCATCTTCACATGGAAAATGGGGGTGTCGTCAAACGACAGTTCGCGCTCTCCGTAATGGATCGAGTCGTGCCTGGAGTTCCCCAGCTTTTTCAAGAACTTGGGCACCAGCCTCAGCTCCATCATCAAACTCCTCTTGAACACCCCTCCTTTCCGCGCCCATAACAACACTAACCGCAGAAGGTTCCATGCCCTACGACCAAGTTGGCGTTCTCTCTTCATCCTTTTCAACTAGTAATGGCAAAAGAAAACAGATTATGCTGTTTGGGTAGCGAGAAAATTTTTAGTTTGATAGGTTTTCAGATATTGAGAAATGAGAGGACAAGAGGGGTATATATATTATATATGGAGAGGGGGTGTGTTTGAAAAGATTGAAGAAGTGGGCGGTGAGGCTGGTGGGGGGGCAAACGGCTGTACGCGGTAGAGAGTAGCTGGGTTCGTTTTAGTTTTCTTGCGGCTTTTCCCAAATGCACCCATGTTCTGTTTCTAGATTGTGGATTTACACTAGGGCATTTTGGTCAACATGGGAAAAAATGGACCCACAGGTACATGAAATCAACAAATTTTTGTTTTGTCTGTATTATATATGTTGAGAAGCGAAAGAGAATCCTATAAACCGTGTACTGGAAGCTTGCTTATAATAAGAAGGTTCATTTTTTTTTTTTTCTTATTTTTTAAAAATGATTGAATATTACATATTAAAAAATGAAAATGAGATGAGTAATAATCAAATGATCTGAGAAGACGACCCCAGAGGTCAATGGAGAGTGAAGCAATGTGGTGCATGATCTGAGTTGGATACCACTCAGATGGATTGACTCTTGGTTCGCCACCATGGGACTTTTGGCTCAGTCTCGGTTTAACTCATTTTTGAACTTCTCACACTCCCCACAGCCTGGTATGTGCTGTACCTATCAAAATCAATGCCTCCTAGGGTGTTTGTGTTTTTTTTTTTTAAAGCAATTTGCTTTTTAAATGATATATAGTTTGTTTTTTTATTTTTTATGATTTATTATAAATTTTTTATTGAATAAAAAAAAAATATTTTTTAATTTTAATATTTAATAAAAATAAAATATTATAAAAATAAACAAACCTAATATTTAATACTATTAAATATTAAAGTTCTATTTAAAATTAAATAAAAAAAATCAAACAATTTATTTTAAATTTTAGATTGTGTGTTTTTATATTTTTTTTATGATTTATTATGAATTATTTTAAAATTTTGAAAATTAGAATAAATTAAATATTTCTTAAATAACCTATTTTTATGACTATTTCTATTAAGTAAATCCTTTTTTTTTTTTTTCTTTCAAGGGACAGTTTTGCACATGCTATGTCCATTGCAGATGCGATGTTAGCTCAATCCAAGCTAGACAGTGGGAAACCGAAAAGTCCTGGTTCCTTTTGAATGGTGAAGTTTGCCATGAGATTTGGCAAGAGGACCAGAAGAAACCAATCATGAGTAGTAATTTATCATTGAATGAGCAAAGGTCTACTTGCTTGCCCTACAATTAATACACCAATTCTGTATAAAGCAATTCATCAAACAGTTGGAGTGAACTGGCTCCCACCAATTCATGGGTCCTACCTTGGTAACTTGTAAAGATGGAGGGTGAGCCCCCTCCGTTTTACAACTTGTCATATAGCTCATGCCAATGGTACCGTTAACTTTTGGATTGGATTGAGAAACTTCCAAAAATTCAAACTTTCATAACTTGGTTAATGGGAAATGGGCTGCCAAACACATCAAGTGAAGCAATTAGCTGGCAGCTGAGAAAAAACCAAAAACAAAAAAAAAAAAAAATGAATTTCTAATCTTAAAAATAGGAAAAAGAAAAAATAATTAAAGCTGTGTTCGGGTATACAAGGAAAAAAAATAAAAAATAAAAAATTTAAATTTAAATATAATAAATTATTTTATATATTAATTTAAATTCATTTCATTAATTTTAATTCTTTTAAATATAACATAAAAAATAAATAAATTGTTATTTCTTTGTATCTTAACTTCCCTAGGCGGGCAAATCTTGAAATTTTCAGGTCCAAATTTCTAAGTAGATGCAAGGCAATTTCTGAGAAAAACAGTTGTGGTTAATTTTTCTTTTAAGGAAATGATTTTGCGTGGAAAACGAGTAGGGATGTGTTGTGATGGCCTCAACCTCTTTTGTGGGACCCAATTTTAATCACCAATGAAACCGCGGCGGCCGAGCTCACACTCTTCTCACGCTGTTTGCATGGTCTTCCTAACCCTTGACCCACCTTTATTTCTGATTTTTGTTAAAAAATAAATATAAAAGAAATCATATTTTTTTATAATTTATTTTATTTTTATATTGAACTCGTATTTTCAGTATATTAATGTTTATAGTATTAAAACATGCCGAGGCTAATTATTATCTTAATAGTAAGAGTATTTTTAAAATTTTAAGCATGATTTAATTGTTCTATTTTTATTATGTTTAAGGTAATCAATTTTTAGAGTAAAAGTTTTATTCTTTTTGGCTATCGAGAGAGGTAGAAAAACGTTAAAAGAAAAACTTAAAGACTAAAGATTTAGACATTCTGTCGTACTCTTTTTTTTTATTATAGTAAAAATCTGTAATAATTATAAATAGACGTAATTCTTATATTAAGAGTAAATCACTATAAATCTCATATATTTTAATACTTTATTTTTCGTGTTGATTTATTATTACTTTTAGAAAATAGAATTAGGGTGTTTTAATCATAACATGAACTATATAATAGTTTCTTGGTCTCACCATAAAAGATAATTAGATGTATATTTTTATTGCCATCATTTTCTTGGTACATTTGTTTCTCACTTTAATGAACAAACATAGAAATAATGATATAAATTACATTTTTCTTACCCAAAATATTGATTATTCTATTAACAAGTCATAATATAAATTAAATTTTTCTTAAATAAAATAATAATTATTCTGGCAACAAGTCATATCCCTTGCCTTTTCACTGGAATGAAAAATTCCTATTAATTTGGAAAAATAAAATAAATCCGAATTTGATATTTTTTAAAAATAAAAAAATTAACGTATTAATTTTAATGATGAAACATATATTGTAATTATAAATCTATATAATTGAAGGTACCATATGGCGACAAGTATTAATTTAATTTTTTTATAACATTTTCTGAGCAACCAAACATGATTAAAAATCTTAATTATTATTAAATTATCATTTTTTAAACTAATTAAATATTTAATCATATAAAATTTTATCATGACAGCAAATATTGATATTTTGGCATATTGGAAATATGTTAAACTATTAGTTTTGGAATAAAAATAAAAATAAATATAACAATTAATTTTATAAATGTTTTTAACACAAAAAAATAAATAAATTTGACATTATTAAGATATTAATAAAAGAAACAAATTAATACTTAACAAAATTTAGATACTAATAAAAGAATCCTTCTAAGCACTTAATTATATTCATATTTATTTAAATTTAAGTCCTTTTTTTTTTTATATAAAAATGAAAGCATTTGAAAGTCTTGAAAGAGCCTTGAACATCTTGAAGAGCATTCAAAAGCTACCTTGGAGGACATTCAAACATCCTCCCGGATAATCGAATGTCCCTTCAAGGCATTCAAACACTAGCTCATCTGATTCATTATTTTAAACCTATTTTATGAAATTTAAACCTGTTTTTAGTATTTTACAGGTGTACTTTTACAAAATTAAATTTAAAATTGTTTTCCAAAATGATATCTTTAGTATAAATAAATATATGAATTCAATGAATTATAATAAGGAATAAAATCGTAAAAATATAGTCACTGTTTTACCTAAAATACTCTATCTTAAATCTTTCAAGAATGATCTCAAAAGAACTTGTTGACAAAAAAAAAAAAGTATTTAATCCGTTAGCGGTAGCATAAGGTCAAAGTGTCCAGTAAGGAGCATGAGGTGCTTTATCAATAACATGAAAAAATAATGTAGATGCTAACTAGTATAAGTGTTAGAAAATGAGTAAATACATTAAATAAGTAAATGAATTTAACATTTTTCGGAAACCTAAAAGCCTTCCCCAATCGATAGAAAGAGAGACTTTGACTATTTTTCGAAAATGTTAGTTCTTGAATTCTAGCATTTAAATCATTAAAACCTTATTTTCCTCTTTTCGTTGTGATAGAGTCAAATATAATTCAATTCGCAATCATAGTAGGAAGTGACGAATTTATTTTTAAGAAAATTATGATTTCATAAGACTCGATTTTGTTACTTCTTCCATTCTCTATTTATTTATTTATTTTCCTTTTATTTTTTTTTATTTTTCTTATGGATTAACCAAGGTATGACTTACAATAAGATCTAGAGGAATACATGCACTCAAATAATGCGTTGGTTTTATTTATTCTTAAAATTGAATGATGTTTAATCACTATTATTGTAACTGTTGAGATAATTAAAATATTGACAAAAACTACAAATTTTGGGAATATAAGAACTTTAAAAACCAACATTGTTGAAGTTTTTTTAGATAACACATAAGTTTATTTTTAAATATTTTTATTATTTAATTTTTATCACATTCCATATGACTTAAAATTTATTCAAATTTTTGATAAAAAAACAATATGGAATAATGTAAAAATTTTATTTCTTTGTCACGTTTGTCCTTTTCCACCGCATAGAATTTATTGAACTAACAAATAATTTTTATGATATTTTGTTATTTTAATAATTTATTATTTGTTTAATTTAGAGGTTGTTGACTCCCATGATTAAATGTGATCATTGAAAGTTGTCACAACTCACAAAAGACCGGTTCAACGGCTCATCTGTTTTCCGTTTTTTATAAAATTTCCACACATCCCGAGAAGTTTACGGAAGCAAAAGAATGGCAGCCGTCAGAATAGCTGTAAGCCTGTAACCCGAAACAGAAGCTCCGTCGCTCTTCCACGGTTCCACCTCTTCCTTTGCCTAAAACACCGCTCCCCACGTCGTCTTACTCTCCCATACATTTAGCACTCTATTTTCTGATCTTATTACATCATTGCCACTCAATAATTTGCAAAATTGCAATTTTACCCTTATGAATATCAAACTCGTTGTCTGTAACTCAGATGGTACACATTCATCGACCTCTAGCAAAGCCCAGCTATGGAGGGTAATTTAGTTATTTCAAATAATTCCGCGAAATATGATGCGCCAGCTCCCTATAAAAGGCAGAAGGTGAAAGGAATACGATGCCACGAAGATCTCTCCGTGTCTCGCCCTGCTTTCTGCAGGGAGAGGCGTGAGGGGCCAATTTCAAAACAACAAAACACAATTGAATTCAATTTTGATTTGAAATGGAAGATCAAGCTGCCATGAAGGCCATTGTGCCCCAACCCACTAAGAAACCCACAAAGAAGCGTGGGCCAATGTCTATTTTCAAGGCAGCCTTGTTCATGGTACGACGTAATCACAGCAAAAAGAAAGCTCCGGTGGCTGTCGACGTCGCCTCCAACGCCATGAAGCTCGTCGGCTCCATGCGCCCTCTCCACCTCCAGGAGAGCAACTCCCCGCCTCAGCCCCGCATCCATGTCTCCATCTCCATGGACAACTTCCAGGACGTCTACCCGCCGCCCATCTCCCCCAGCGCCGCCTCTTCCTCCGGCAGTTCCATCGACGGCATGAGCCGCTACGCCTCCGCTCAGAACCTCCAAGAACTCGGCCGCTCCGACGACGACGATGTCTGGGGTGACGGTGGAGACGAAATGATCGACATCAAGGCCAAGGAGTTCATCGCTCAGTTCTACGCGCAGATGAGGCTTGAACGCTTGGATTCCTTCAAACGTGCCACGGGCTAATACACGTAAATTCATGCATGCATGAGGGCGCACGTACGTCGGTTTCAAGTCTATTTTTTCCTTTTTCTTTTTTTCTTTTTTTAATTCTCTCTTATTTCCAATTTTACACTTTTCAAGCCAATGGGGTTAAGTAACTTAAGTTTCACTTGTCTGATGAGAAATGAAGAAGTACGAGGACGAAGAAATTAAGGGGAGAAATAAAGAAGAAAAAATAAAAATAAAGCAAAAGCAGATATCTCTGGGTTCGTGCTATTTCAGAAATAAATTATATTATTTAATTATTTATTTAAACTTTTTTGTAATTTGTAGGATTTGTTTCTTCTAATGAAAGAAAGAACATTAGGCTGGGGAAGCCGTATAATGTGAGGCTGGATTTTTCCCCTCATTTTCTTGGGCTTTATTTTTTATTTTTTATTTCCTTTCTCTGTATATTTTTCCATTTGTCTCCTCTTACTTTTTCTGTTCTGTTCTCATGCATTTTCATGCGGACATCAGAATTGAATAAATATTTTATGGAATTTTAGCAATCGTTGGTGATGATTGCTCAATTTACTATTACTGGTTTGGGCTGAATGGAGGTTTTTGTGTGGAGTTTGGATTGAAGAACATCAACAGAGCCTGGACGGTCGTAGGGTTAATTTCTAGATTAAATTTATACAAATTGGGAATTAATTTTTTCATTAATCAGAATTTAAGAAAAAAAAATACAACAAAATATGTAATAATATGGAATTTATAACTTCAATAAATTTAAAATCACCACGCAAATGAATTCATAAGAAAATCATTCTTATTTAATAAAATTAAGAACAATTTTATATCCAATTTCGTCATCATCAACACAAAATAGTAATTTTTGTTTTTTTTTTTCAAAATAATCTCTTGAATTTTAACCAATCCCAGTTAAAACATGGTCACAAACAATTTCCACAAAACCCAGCCATCGGCCCTAATTACATGAGTACCCCTAAATCATACCCTCTTCTTCCTATCATGACTGTCACTCGGAGGATATTTTCGTAATTTCGAATCAATCCCATCTTCTAGTTCTAGCTAATTTCCACTACGGTTCCGACCTTGCCACGTCATCTCCGGGACCACCGGAGCGGAGTTCAGCCAACGTGGCACGACCGCACCAACTCTAATGCCTAGTAGCCATGAATAATCTCATGGCACTTGTTCTTGAACCAGCGAAGCCCTTTCCTCAGAGAAGACTTTACCTTACCTTCAACAGTATAAACCTTGTACTTCGCGATCCGCTTTCGCCTCCTCATATCCGGATCGCCGAAGTCCCAGGGCTTCGCCGCCGACGAGCCGTGGTTCACACTCTCCCCTCGCGGTGGAACCGGCCGTAGATCGGGCGAGTGAGGCCCCGCCATGTACGTCTGACCGTTGCTGAAGTTCTTCCCGCTCACAATCCCCGGCCTCCGGTCCACGCCGGAGAACCGGTGACCCGACGTGGACTGATCCATTACTCTCTGTCTCAACCTTTTTGAATCGACAGAGAGCGAACGAAGAGAGAAATTAGGGTTTTTATCATTTTATGCGAGGTCTGTCGCCTGAGTTATGTTTGGGCTATTGGGCTTTTCGGTAAAATATTGAGGCCCAGAAAGAAACTTCAGTCTATTAGCTGTAATGTTTTGTGATCCGTGCTGGTGGTCTCTGCACTCGATGATATTCCCTTTAAAAAAATAATAATAATAAATTAATCAATTAATTAAAATTCGGCCTTTAATATAATAAAAATTTAAAAGTCTCCCAATTTATATTCGACAGATCTCGAGACACATTAATAAAAGCGGTGGCATTGATTGAATATTATTGTGGTAATCCCATATGGTAAATTATAATCCACCCACCAAATCTCTCTTCCTACCTTTTTTTTTTCCTTTTTTTCTAAATAAAATTAAAAATACCTAAAAAAAAAAAGGTAAAAATACTCATACCTATCAATCCTTAGTGCTAATTTTTTTTTTCCTTTTCTTGCAGTTTTTCTTAATTTTTTTAATGGTTTTCCAAATAAAAAAATAAGGGAGGAAAAGGAAAGAAAAGAAAAAATGGAGATATTTTTATTGCATATGTGATATTATTTGTAAAAAAAAGAAAAAGAAAATATGGTAAGTATAAAAAAGGTTTAAAAAAGGGTAATATAGTAATTTACTCGATGTTTCATAACATTTATTCTTGACAAAATGAAATTTTCATTTCCAAAAGATGAATGAATGCCCAAACTTGTTAATTGAAACATACATCGAATGCATACAAATTAAAGGAGTTAAAAACAAATTGAAAATTCTTTTCTTAATGTTCAAATTATTGAGTCTCTACAAGTGTAGAGGGAGTTGTTTGCACGTGGTGATGTCAAGGGTGTTTAATTAACTCATCGTGAGTTTCGCTTTGAAACTATCAAAATGAGTTGCGAGTGGATTTTATTTCACCCTGTCCATATTTAATTAGTTGAATATAACGTGAAGTAAAATAAAAAATATATATTAAGTCGTATCTTATATTTGATTGATAATAGAATAAAATAAATTATTCAATATTTATTATATTTTATATTTAATTAAATATAAAATAAGATAACTAATGAAATATATTATTTATCATTTTTTTTATATATGTTATATATGAGATATGTTAATATAAAATATACATATTCCATGTATCATAAATTTATATTTTTTTTTACGAATATTTTATTTTTTTATGAACTCATTTTGTAAAATAATTTTTTATTATAAATTAAATTTAAGGTTAAAAAAAAAAACTAAAAAAATATTTATAAAATAATACTAATATATAATATATAAATTAATTTTATATATTGAATAATATATTATAATTTTTTTATTTATAAAATTTAAATATTTTAAACATAAATATTCTTAAACATAAGAGAAAAATCATTTTTTAAATAGAAAATATTATAATATGATATAATTTTTATTTTAAATATTGAAAAATAACAGGAAAAATTGTCTTTAGACTCAAAAATTAAGATTTGTCCAATAAAAATTACATAATTGATGAGGATGATATAAAATATGAAGATACTAATATACCCTTCAAAACTATTTTCTACCGTAATATTAGAAACTTTTTTATCTTAATTTTTTTAATAATTATTCTGAGAATTTATTATTTTTAGAAAACTAATTTTTTTATAAATATATCATTAAAAAAAATAAATTTGACATATTTTTAGTTATTTTTTATATACACAATTTTAAAAATATATATTTTTCAAGATGTTTGATTTTTAAATAATAATAATTTATTTTTATTTTTTGAAAAAGGGTGTATTTTTTTCCAAATCACTAAATTATATTAAATTTTATTGAGGTTGACAAAACGAATAAAATTTAAATTAATATTTTTTTTACTTTTTTTTTTTCCATAGTCAATAAAGGTCATTTTTTGAAAGATAAAAAATTCATATCCTTCTTCTTAATTTTCACACTTTTTCTAGGTCTTGGGCTTAAATAATGAACTTTTATGGACCAAAATTTAATTTTTAAGCCCAACTAGATCTAAAACACAATTATCCCAAAATAATATATATTTTGTATTAGTTTTTTTATTTATTTATTTCACAAATTAATTATAACATAAATAACATATTCCATTGGATAAACAATTTTAGGATATTATGTCAAATTGTCAATTGGATATAATATCAAAGAGTAGTATATCTCGTTGGAAATTATATTGTAAGATATGTATTTCCTATTTAATGAAATATGATATCTTAGAATATATATATTCTATCATATCTAATCTTGTCAACTAAATGTAGCCTAAAAAAAATAAACTATTAAAAATAAAATAAAAACATTGCAAAAAAATAGCTTTAAACATACAAAAAATCATATTGTTGAAACCTACTAAAATGATTCAGCAACAGTCCAAAAAGTTATACTTAAATTTTTTTGGATTTATGCTTATTTTTAATTTTGAAAAGCATTCGTTTGTTTATTATGCCCTTTTTCATTTTTGGGTCGCTAGGTATTCACCAAGTCTTTTCTTATTTGAACATTGCCCTTAAACTTAATTTAAAGCTCTATGGAATAACGGCCTTTGGGGACTATTACCATACTTTGGCATCTTCGTGCTATCTTGTGCTCAAGTCATAGAAGTCAATTTTCTTGTCAATTTTATGGTTTTATTGTCTTGTTTTGGTTTTTTTGGTGTTGGATTTTTTTTATACATGCATGGATATGCATTATTTGATTCAGCCTGTCACTTCACTATATGAGTTTTTCTGCTCAAAGTTGTATGTCTTTTTTTAGCTTCCTTACATCCAAATCATTGAATATTAGAGAGGAAATTTTGCCTACTCACTGATAACCATATGTTGATAAATGTCATAATCATAAATTGATACACATCTGTAATGATCAAATAAAAATTTGGTACAATACTAGAGAGGAAATTTTGTCTGCTTAATAACTATATGTTGATAAATGTCGAATCATAAATTGAAACATATCTTTAATGGTCAAATAAAAATTTGTTATGTACCACAAAATCGATATTACAAGACACTTACGGCAAATAAAAAGACATGACATTAACTATATGTTGATAAATGTCAAATCATAAATTGATACACATCTTTAATGGCCAAGTAAAATTTTGGTACAATACTAGAGAGGAAATTTTCCCTACTTACTAATAATTGATAAATGTCTAATCATAAATTGATATATATCTTTAATGGTCAAATAAAATTTTTCCATGTACCACAAAATTGATAGTACAAGACACTTATGACAAATAAAAATATATGACATTAATTGTATGTTGATAAATGTCTAATAATAAATTGATACACATTTTTAATGGTCAAATAAAATTTTGGTACAATATTAGAGATGAAATTTTGCCTACTTATGATAACATATGTTGATAAATGTGGAATCATAAATTGATACATATCTTTAATGGTCAAATAAAAATTTGTTATGTACCACAAAATTGGTAGAACAAGACACTTATGACAAATAAAAAGACATGACATTAACCATATGTTGATAAATGCCGAATCATAAATTGATACACGTATTTAATGGTCAAATAAAAATTTATTATGTACCACAAAATTAATAGTACAATAAACTTATGACAAATAAAAAGACATGACATTAAATGTTTTAAATAATATAATAACACATGCTTAAAATCTAATCCTCTCTATATTATTGGGCCCAAAGTAATCCTTATAACTTTAAAACATATTTCGAAGATTAAGAGAAGCATATATATATATATATATATATACATATAACATCAAAAAATGTGTCCCTTATATGGGACATTATATGTTATGCCATATAATGCAAACAAAGAAGGAATTGAAGAATTGTATTATGATGAAATATAAAATAAATAAACATTTTCTATAAATAAATATAGATGTAGTTATCAAAATAATAATAATTATATACCTCTTGAAAATTAAGGGATAATACCAAGAGGATTTCTCAATCCTTTTGAATATAGACCACTTCAAATTTCACATTCAAGGAGATGTGGGAAGAGATCCGAGTCTCTAATTTGAAGATTTCACAAAGATTTGAAGATTTTTAAGTCTTACAATTTGAAGAATTTATTTGATGATTTGAGGACTTTGATTATAGAAATATATGGTCTTATTTGAAGATTTATTGAAAATTATTTATTTTCTTATGGAAACCCCTTTTTATTCAAAATTATGCATTAAAATGCTTGAAAAGAATAAGAGATTATTTTCAATATGATTTTATCATATTTTTTTTTTTATGAAATGCTTTGGAGAGTTGGAAATAAGTTTGGATCCAAAGATTTTCAAACCGGGCAACCTTTCAAGTCATTGTTGAATCCTTAAAACAACTTGACAAATGATGAAACAAAAAAAATCCGAGTAAATGTAAAGAAAAAACAATAGTTGAACCGCATCTTAAAAAGTTGTGCTATAAAAATTGTTCAACTTATGACAATTATTTATCTCATTACAAGAAAGAAAAATGAAGCAAAAACATTTTTTACAAGACATATGATGATGTTTATGTAAATTATTATTTTGTAACTTGTCATAATATGTTTTAAGTGTCATTTTCTATAGATATAAACCTTGATGCCTAGAAAAAACACTATTTTTTTTTTTTTTTTTTTTTTATCAAACTTAAACGCTTGTTGAGTTTCATTATTTTTAAGAATTTGCCATATACAGTCGATGTTAAAGCTCATGCACAAAAATAGGAGAAATATGTGAGTTGTATAGGTTGAATTGAAATAAAAGTATTTTAAAAAAATATATATATAATATTTTTAAAGAATATTTTTTTATTGTTTTCATTTATTTTTTAAAAATTATTTTATATAAATATGATGAATGATTAAAAATAAACATAAAATATAAATCTTTATTTTTAGAGCCTATTTAAAAACATAAAAAATAAGTTAAAATATTTTAAATTTTTAAACATACTTTTATTTTCCAAAACAATTTTAAAAATTTGTTCTCAAAAATTATTTTTGAAAATATTTTCTAAACAAGGCTTAAATGTTTTTAATAGATTAGAATCATCCAATATCTCAAATGAAAAGCCAAATTTTCTACGTGTATATTGATAGATATAGAGGATCCTATGAAAGGAATATTATTATTTTGGATATTCCATGAATGACTCCTTATTCCAAAACATTCACAATAGAAGAGTGCTAGTTGATAAGAGTGATTTCTAAAACAAAAAAGGGTAATTTCTGTAAGGGCTGAGAATATGTCCAAAATGACGTGGGCACAGATCCGAAAGGACAGGACAGCCACGTGGAACATGGGAGGAGGGGGGCCTCCCCCAAAGCCACTTGTCATGTTCTCGGCGCAGAATATACAGTTGGCAGTTTTAATTAGAGGGTCTAAAAGAATACTTCTGTACAAGAGAGAATTCTATTCACAGTTAAATGACAGTTAGTGGTTATTTAACTGTTTGTGTACCATGCGACAGTTCATTACTCCAAAGAAGCACGTAGTTTTCGGGTCGTTTTGGTTGGGCAAATGAATCCAGACAATGCTTTCATTTCCAACAGGTGGTCAGCCATGATGGTGGAGTGTGAACCACTGGTTAACTTGCAGCAGGGATTGAAAATCTTCATTTGCCTTTATACCAAACAGACAACCGTCCAAATTAATTTGATAAGCCTCGGCCCATCCAGTTCATTCCCTAATTATAATGCTGCCCCATCACACATTCTATGGAAAAATGTCTGATTGTCTTTATTGCTTCTTATGTTGGACAAACTTACAGCTTTGCTATGTCCATTTCCATTTAGATTATGCTTCACCCACCCACCCACCCACTCAAATCATCTTTCACTTGCGTTAAGAATCATTGTAAAGTGCTTTTGAGTAATTAAAACTTTCATTTTTCCAGAGTTATTTTAAGTATGGTTTGTTTATTCATTTTTAGTTTTTGAGTCGTATAAAATTACATAATAAGTTAAATTTTGAAAGATGGACTTAATAATGTTAAGTGTTTTAAATTGTATAAATATTCTGATTTAAAAAATACCTAAGTTTATGGCAATAAACTAACTTTCTTTTCAGGCGGGGACATCAGTATGTTGGCAGTCTATATACTGATTAGAAAATTTCACTTTTTTTTTTTGACAAATACCAAGGTCCATCCAACCACGGTAGAATGGAGTCATATCAGTGTGACCATAAGATAAAAATCTTTTAGTTAATTGACCTATGTGAAGTGGGCATTCGAGTAACTACAATGAAGCAAACAATCGACATCTAGTTACAGAAACCACTTGTACTCGACAGCTATACGAATCATTCATGCAAAAAATAACTAAAAAACGATCATGTTAATGTGAATATGATCTCATTCAAAATCCCGAAGAATATTTTTTAGTTATACATTAAATCAATGAGAACACGATACGTAACAAGTTGTATAACTATATATATAAAAGAAAGTTTTAAAATAGGGCAAACGAACACAGAATACCAATACTATGCACTTGAGTATTTTCTCGATCTTGTCATTATAGTTAAAAACAACAAAAATATGGAAAATCCCACAAATATACATATCTAATGATGTTTAATCATGCATGAAATAACCTTTGTATCTTGAGGTAAGATCGGAGGAAGTTACCTCGTAATTCTGAATTTTTATGACAATCCATCCAAACCATAGCTTTCTAAACAGACACTCGACTTGTTTGTTAATGTAAAATGGTATAGATTGTTATTAGTTTTGCTGTCAACATCATACAACACTGGGCAAAATTACTTTCTAGGAAAGTCTAGGAACGTTAGCAAGATTGGCCCACCAGAATTCTCTTTGAAAAGTTGAAAGTAGCAAACAGTCATATGTTGGGGTTTTGTGCTTCTAAGCATGCTCACTTATGAGCACAGCTGGCCCAAGTTATTTAATTCTCTTTCTATATATATATATTTTTTAAATTTATTATTAAAAAATAAATGTAAAAGTATTATATTTTGTTTACCTTATATATTTGAAAAATAATTAATTTAAAAAAAAATTAAAAGATCTAGTCAAAGAAGTTAATTAAGCAATACTACGAAACTTTTCTCAATTGTATGCTTTGAATGATCAGTGGCCTACCACCCCAGTTATCAATACTAGACTACTATCTCTCTGAAGCAAAAAGTTGCAGAAGCTTACAGAACAATAACAGTAGAAACAATATGTTACCGTCAACTTTTGGAACGGGGACATGAAAAGATAGTCATGGACCCGAGTTTTGTTGGGATGGGTCGGTAAAAATTGGAACTGGACAACCTCTCAAGATTGCCAAATCTTTCAGATGGCCCTCAAGTCCTTATCTAATGAAGACAATCAAGACCTTGTTATGAGCTTTGTTCGATATAGCACTATACATATTAGAGTTCATATATAGAAACTTATGTTTCAAATTTATTCATCGAAGGTATTTCTTACCATTACTTAGTCAAAAGGATAAATATGATAAAAGCTAAAAAAAATAAAGGGATTTTTGGAAAATTGAATCTCAGCCGTTCAATTTTCGCTACCAGGTTTTATTGATATTTTTCGGGAAAAAAAAGGCAAAAAATAGCCTCTATCAAACTTCCTTCCTGATTTTATGTTTTGCCCCTTCCCAAAACCCAATTTTGTGGCTGATTTTCTCCAAAATTGGCCATTTTTTTAATCGTTTGTCTAGCCTTTGCAAATTGGGAACAAAATTTGGGACAGAACCAATGTCAGTTTTAGGTACTGGGCTAATGAAGTTGGGTTGGTGGGCCCATGGCCTAGCCGAACAGGCTCCTACAAAATTTTAAGAAACTTAAGCCCAAGCTCAATTCTAAGCCCAAACCGTTTGCTTGTGGTGATCACACATCCCTGATGTAAGCAATGCCTTATCCCATTAACGTGAGCCTCGGACCCGGCGCATTTTAACAATTTGGCGAACGCGCTACCCTGGCCGTCCGGCACCTGAAATTCGAAACATTCAGGGATTAGGGTTCGTCTGACTTACGCCACACTGCTCACAATACACCCATCAATATGGGCCGTTGATTCCAAGTGCCCACAGCACCGCTCGAATCTGATGGCCGTGCCTTGTTGGACCAACCAAAACTCCCCGGATCAGAAGTAAGTGCATGACCACAATCGGACGGCTGATAATCGAGTATGTGCTCTCGATAACCCCGTGTCTCCTCCAGGCGCACAATAGCTCATATCCGATATAAACTCTATCCTCCTCCATGGATGCGCATTACTCACTCCTCCCCAATCTCTCCTCCTGTTCAGCAAGTTTTCTATGAATTTTTTGAAATCCTAGTTGCGTTCTTCAGATTTCTCAGCTATTTCTCTCTCACCTCTGGTACTTAATTTTCTCGCTTATTTTCCTTCATTTTCTCGTCAATCGTTGATTCGGTTTCATGTTCATGACAAATTTTCTCGTTATTATGGTTAATCTCTTCGTTTTCATATGCATTATTATTTTATGTTAGGGTCAACCTTTTATTCATATTTTTGGACTGAATTAGATGACTGTTGACCTGTGATTAGATCACATTGACGCAGATTTTCGAATGATCGTTTTATTTTATGGAAAATCTTTCTCGGAAAGATCGGAATGAAGAATTGGGAGTTTTTAGGGTTTCAACTGATCTGGAGATAAAGCATTTGTACTGGACTTCGTCGCTCCAGTGAGTTTATTTGATCGATTTAGCTTTCTGTTAACTTATTGGATTCGCAGATTGTCATGTTAACCAATATATGTATCCACACAAAGCAACTATGAACACATTATCGTGAAGAGGACTGGTGATACAATTCTCGAAAATTTTGGTTATAAACACCGGTGAAAAGTGCTTGCATATGCATTATGGTGAAATGTGAACTCCAATTTTATGTTGCTAAGCTTGGGGTTTAGCTTGAAAGATACTTTCTGTGGTAGGTCTCTGTTTTTTATTTTATTAACTCCTCAAAGAGAGGGGGCCTTCATCTCTCTTACATACACGAAAAAGGAAATGGGATCCACTATCAGATGGGGTCCTTTATCACCCTAGCCACAAAAAGAGTTTCAGTTGGATCAGTTTGCCTGTACTTTTTACATGCTGTTTTTCTTCTAAACACTCACAGAAGTTCATCATATGTCAAAATAATTTTATCTAAATCATGGAAAATCAAATGCATAAAATGGATAAACAAAGCTTCTTCTTCTTCTTCTTCTTCTTCTTCTTTTGATATACTTGCAGTTTATTCCTATGGGATGGTTTTTTCAAATCTTTTTTTGGTGATATGAAAAATTAAATGAGGTCCAGTAAAGTGGCGAATTGTGAACAGAAGTGAAGCTGAGCTAATTGCACTTCTTATTATGGTTTGTGGAAGATGCTAGTAAATTTATCTGGCATGCTAAACTATGCACCTCATGGACATTCTGGTTTTTTTATTGAACATTTTGAAATTGTGGGCAGGTGTGGCATCTTCAGTTTCATGTCTTGAAAGTGGAAGCAATGTCTGATTTAACAAGTATAGTGAAAGAAACTTCTGAGAATGGTACAGATCTGTCTCCAGATGATATTGGCTCCATTGAGGAAATGCCTGAGGACACAATCTTGTCGCAACAAACTTCTGTGAACCTTGTACCTTTTATTGGCCAGAGATTTGTTTCACAAGATGCTGCTTATGAATTTTATTGCAGCTTTGCAAAGCAATGTGGCTTTTCAATCAGACGCCATCGAACTCGAGGAAAAGATGGTGTAGGTAGGGGAATTACTAGAAGGGATTTTACTTGCCATCGTGGTGGCTATCCACAGCTGAAGCCATCAGATGATGGAAAGCTGCAAAGGAACCGAAAATCATCACGTTGCGGGTGTCAGGCATATATGAGAATTGTTAAAAGGGCAGATTTTGATGTCCCTGAATGGCGGATTACTGGCTTTAGCAACATCCACAACCATGAACTCTTGAAATCAAATGAGGTGCAGCTACTTCCTGCCTACTGCACCATGTCTGCTGATGACAAGAGTCGAATATGCATGTTTGCAAAAGCGGGGATGTCAGTGCGACAAATGTTAAGATTAATGGAGCTAGAGAAGGGTGTTAAGCTCGGCTGTTTACCATTCACGGAATTAGATGTGAGAAACCTGTTACAGTCCTTTAGAAATGTGGATCGAGATAATGATGCAATTGAACTTCTTAAGATGTGCAAGGATAAGAAGGATAAGGATCCCAACTTCAAATATGACTTCAAGATAGATGCCAACAATAGGTTGGAGCATATTGCCTGGTCATATGGTTCATCTATTCGATCATATGAGGCTTTTGGAGATACCATAATATTTGACACAACCCACCGTTTGGATGCATATGATATGCTTCTTGGGATTTGGATTGGAGTGGACAATCATGGAATGAACTGTTTCTTTGGTTGTGTTTTCCTACAGGATGAAAATATGCAGTCCTTTTCCTGGGCATTAAAGGTGAGTAGGTATATGAGTATTTGTAGTATGTTTGAATATTGTTGTTGTTCTTATTATTAGTATTATTATTATTATTTATCTCTTAATATTGTCCATATGGTCCTAGTAGTAATCATTCAAGATCATTTAATTTTTTAAACCCCTAGCTTTTGTTTAAAAAGAAGATTGAGCTTTATGCCTTGTTGTGGCTTGGGGTAATACTAAATGAAAGGGGTGTGATGCTCAGAGCCACAGTGAGATTCACAAATGCTTTGCCCCAAGGCTTCCTTAAAACTAGCACCCGTTTGACTCATAAAGTAATAAAGGATAGGATTTTTGCTACAATGGGAACTCTACATCAGCTCTTTCTGCTGAAGATACAAGATTGGTCTGGATGGAAAACATATTAAGATTTATGACAGAAAAGAATTTAATTATGGTTTCTAATTGCAATAAATTTCTTATATGCATGAGTTTGCAGTAGAATTTATGACCTGATTTACTCATGTAATTTCAGGGTGATGGCATGGAAGACCAAATTACCAACAATTCCTCCCAAATTATTAGTTTATGTCTCAGATTTGTTTCCTTTTTTTATTTTGTGTTTCTTTTTTTGACAGACATTCTTGGGTTTCATGAACGGAAAGTCTCCACAAACAATTTTAACTGACCAAAACATGTGGCTCAAAGAAGCACTTGCTATTGAAATGCCAAATACCAAACATGCTTTTTGCATTTGGCATATCATTGCAAGGTTCTCAGATTGGTTTTCTGCACCACTTGGGTCTCAATATGATAAATGGAAAGCTGAATTCCATCGGCTCTACGAGTTGTACTCAGTGGAGGATTTTGAAGTAGGATGGAGGAAGATGGTTGATACATATGGACTACATGGAAATCGACACATTGTCAGTTTATATGCATTACGTTCATTTTGGGCGCTGCCATTTTTGAGAAGTTCCTTCTTTGCTGGGATGACAAGTACATTTCAATCAGAATCTGTAACTGCTTATATCCAACGGTTTTTGAGTGCACAATCTCAGATTGATAACTTTGTAGAGCAGGTAAAAAACCACCACTCTCTTTTTCTATGTGATCATGGGTTAATTTTATAAAGCTTACCTTGTTTCAACTTTCTCCTCATAGGTGGCTGCTATTGTTGATTTTAAAGATCAAACAGGGGCAAAACTAAAGATGCAGCAGAAGGTCCAGAAAGTCTCCCTCAAAACGGGTTCTCCTATTGAGTCCCATGCTGCTACTGTGCTTACACCATATGCCTTCTGTAAATTACAGGAGGAGCTTTTGTCAGCCCCAAAGTATGCATCTTTAATGTTAGATGAAAATTATTTCATTGTGAGACACCATACAGAAATGGATGGAGGGTGCAAAGTGCTTTGGGTCCCTCATGATGAGTTCATTAGCTGTAGTTGCCATGAGTTTGACTTTTCAGGCATCCTTTGTAGACATGTCCTTCGTGTTCTTTCAATAAACAACTGTTTTCATATTCCAGACCGATATCTACCTGCCCGCTGGCGTGATCTCTGCTCATCTATGACTAGGCCCTTCCAGGTGTCTACTTCAAGGGAACATGGAGGGAAGATCCACTTATTACAGTCCATGGTTTCAACACTTATTGCAGAATCAGTGGAGACAGAGCAACGGCTTGATGTTTCTTGTGATCAAATTTCGATGGTGTTGTCTCGTATCAAGGAATTTCCTGGACCAGCACATGGTGCTAATGATATTTCATACAATAGCCCTTCTGACTCATTGATTCTTCCAGAAGTTGAAGATTCTGATAGTATGATTCACAGTTTTAATGTGGGAAATCCTCATCATTCTATAACTCTGGGAAAGCTGAAAGAGAGAAGACATAGAGATGGGGTAGATATCTACAGGAAACGGAGACGTTGCTCTGTGCCTTGCTGTGGGCAGTTTGGACATGATGCAACTGATTGTCCAATGATAGGAGGTGATGATTTGAATGGAGATGGGTTAGGATTCTTGTAGGTAAATTGCTGGAGCTTGTTAGATGTATAAAAGCAATAGCTATATTGTGGCCTATATTCATACATCATCAATATTAGAAATTTTCTGTCTTTCCTGAAGCAATCCTACTTTATTCCCGATTTTTCTCTTTTGCAGAATGATCTCTCTAACATTCTATTAACATCAATGAGATCTTCCATTATGGAGAGTAGAACAGTTATACCACTCTCTGTTAGCCTTTTAATGATATATGGACTTCAGTAAGAAAATACTGTGGCTTGTTTTGTAAGTATGAATCAAGGAAGCCATTTCTGTAACTGAATCAAAGAGCTGATTTCAATCTCATTTTAGGACAAACTAAATTTCTTGCTTAGCCAGTCTTTATCTGTGCATCGATTACTTCTTGTGCATTTTTATAGTTGCCAAGTTTGCATTTGGTTCAGTATGAACTTGATTAGTATTCATTGCTGTCTGGCTGAATTGAGTTCATGAAGTTAATTGACCACTAGTTTGTTTATGTTACAGTACATTCTGTCGTAGGCTGGGGAGCCAGTTTTCTAACTTTACAGCAGTTGATTGTAATATCATGAGGCTAATTCATCCAATGTGTTTTCTTGGATCTTCGCAGAGAAAATGTGTTTTCTTGACCATGTTACTTTGTGATTCATTTGCACTAGATAATTATTTCACCTGAGAAATTCGTTTCTACTCCATTGTTGGGTTCAGTTATATGAGACCTTGAATTCATCGTTTTTTGGATGCTGAAGTTGTAGATGTAATTATTATGTTATGCGCTTCAAGTTGCTTTGGATGAGAACCATGAAATCACAATGGGGGCATGTATTTGTTCTGGATAAATGAACTGATTCTGATATTCCTCTAACCTAATGTCAAATATAGCCTATGTTATGTCTAGTTCAATTCCACTTTTTATTGGCACATTCCTATGCAGGACAGTACTGTGAATTGATTTTTTGGCTTTGTTGTTCAGAGGCAGAGTTTTTAGTTGGAAGAAAGAAAAAAAAAGATACAAACATAGGTATGCAGAAACATTGACGATAATGTTTTCACCTGTTGAGGTAATTGTCTGATTAAATTCAAGCTCGGGGAACTGCAATCCCAAACACTTTTGGATCTTATTCAGGTAGTTTGTGTTACTTTCTTATATATGTATATTGCATTCTTATGATGCCTGCTCCATTCTTAAACGGGAACCAACCCAATCTCCTCCTCCCTGCTTTTTTTTGGTGGATCATGTTCGGGTATTTTGCAGTCTTATGGTGCTGAGTGATTACAGAAAACTTCTGGAATAAACTAAACATTTTCATGATTGATGTTTACTAGGTTCAGGATGGAACTGCTACTAGATCTTGCAAGTTTGCATGGCTCCATGAAGCAATATGCAGGAATGTAATTATTCTCTCACTCTAATTTCTCTTGTTGTGGCTTCTTTGTTAAGGGTGCTCCTGTATTTGCTTGGGAATATAAATGTGTGCAGGGTGGTGTACTTTACTAGACGGTTATCTTCTTTTTGCGTTCATCACTTTATCCTTGTGATGAAGTTTTTGCATTAGATTTTAAATTGAACTGAATTTTCTTTTCTTCCTTCAGTACGAAAGGAGAAGCTAAACCCACCTTTCTTGTGACTGTTGCAGCTCATTTTGTCACACTCATACATACATCCTAAATTAGTCTATGATTCTTTAGATTGCTTGGTAGCCGTCTGATATTATTGCTTCTGACTTTCCTGGATATACTAAGGTGGAAATCTACTTCATATCCATTCTGAAGTATGGTTCTTTTGATTCTTTGCTGGAAATTCCTACATTCTTTGATGTTTTCCTTGTTTGGCAATCCTTCCATGGAGTTGAGTCGGTGACCCTGTCTTAGTAGACAGTTTTCTTTATCAGAAGACATTTATTTTCAAATGGCGAGAAAGCATATTGTGAGATAAACATGGATGATTTTGGTTTTATATGGTACAAGAAAGGTAGCTTAAAGGGCATGATTCCTTTTGGGGGCACAACATCTGATGATAAACTTACACACTGGAAACATAAGTTGGATAAGAGTCTTGAGGTAGCAAAATGGTTTATTCCCGGAAGGGGAGTGCTTGTTGAACTATTTTAAAACTATGAGGTTAACGAGCATCTTTGGTAGGAAGAAATTAAGTTTTCAAACGCCCATCATATATTCTTTTTTCTTGTCTTCTCATTAGGACAAAATAGAAAAAAACTAATGTACTAATTACTAAATTCCTAATCTCTATCTTTGAAAGTGCATTAAAAAATCTAAATGTACATGTGGCATGATTTGATTGGTTACACTTGCTACAGGTGAACACTAAAACATAAGAGAATTTATTATTTAATTATCATTATTTTCGGGTAGTAGATGTTTGCAAATTATGAGCCGTTGTTTAATGTGAGCGTGGAAAGCATTGGGAAACCTACTAGCGAAGGCCCAAGGATGGTATTGAGAGAATCCTTAAACTCCATTTTGGGGGCCGTGGCGATGGGCCAGAGTATTTTGTCTCTACAAAACAAGATCTTGGGGGTCAGGGTTGGCTTAGGGCTCTGTTAACTATGATTGGCTTTGGGACTAATTGCCTATTTTGTGTTGCCCACTCACCACCGAAAAGTCACTATGCCTTTCTTTGTTATCATCCCCACTTTTCCCACTAGTCAACTTTATGAACTTCTCCCCTCTGTCTAAAATACCCTTTATATCCAATGAGCCATGGGCTGAGTGGGGAAACATCATACTTAAAAAACCAATCCAGTTTCCTAGTATAGAGTACCATTGTTGTTAGTGGTCCAAAAACCATACGGTAGAGGCTAGCCCTACGGCAAGAAGATCGAACAATGAGCCAAGGAGAGACGTTCCTGAAACTTGTTATTTCTATTCTGGTGGAGGATGGCACAACTGCCAAAACCAGTAAATGAGTTTATAAAGAATCAACGCTTTAATTCTAACCCAATTGACAATATAAATAAAATAAAAAATGATTTTGATAGGAATGAAATTCCATTTATCAATAGGATTTTAATTAATGTTTATGTTTTCATTAGATTTCTATGATTAATTTTTATTTATTAAATAATATTATTTTTCTTAATAATATTATTTTAACTAAAAATAAAATTTCTAAATGATGTTCTTTTAAAATCAAAGAAAAAATATTTCAAATTATATGCAAAGGTATTGTTGTCAAATTTTTTTCTATCACATTCCCATCATTACCAAATTTTGAAATAAAAATAAATAAACATTTTGATATTACATTTCTACGTTCATCCAAATATAAGAATTGAAATCATTAAATTCATTTATCTTGAAAAAGAAATAAAAATGAAAACAAAATATCTGTTTCTATTTTCTATTCTCACGTATCAAACATGACATTAGGGCACATTTTGGTAAGTTAAAAAGGGAATGGCAATTATAAACTATTTGATCATGTTTGGTACAAGAGAAAAGAGAGTAAGAATGAATATTTTTTTTTTTCATTCATTTCTTGAATAACTTTAATGATTTCCATTTATAATGCCATTGATAACACACATTGAAATGAAAACAAATAATGATTTCAACTCTTTTAGGCATATCTAGATATAAAAATTGTAATTTCTAAATTCATTCACATTTAAGAAAAAAATATAAATATAAACAAAATATTCATTTTTACTTTTCACTCCCATGTACCAAACATGTCTTTTATAAACCAAAAAGGAATGACAATAAAAAATGACAATGTAGATATGATATAAGAATTTACACGCATGAATCAAATCACGGGCAAGTGTAGAGGTGGACCGAATCGTTTGTCAAGCTATTGCTCTCTTGTTCCCTCAAGCCATGGAATAAGACATCGATTTCTCAATAAGATGAATGCACGATGGACTACTCTAAAAAAACATACAATTTTGATAAACTAGTACAGCTTTCGAAAATAATGATCATCCAGGACCTTATATCACTCACAAAACTAACTACTCGGCAGAGTAGAAAGAGAAATACCAAGTTGAAACCTTGCAGCCAAAGCATAAATGATAAGAGGGTCCATTCCTATTCACTGGAGTCAAGAGTAACATTGCGAGCTTTCTAAGATTTCTAACACCTAGTGCTCCTGCCCTGATGCACATCTAGCTCTAGATGTACAATGCGCATACGATATAACTCGTAGGCTGCTGCCACTTACGGGCCCAAACCCAAACCCAAACCCTCAAAAAGCAAGAGCTCCGACATTTAATGTAGCTTTGGTTGTATTACATGAATTATGGCTGTCTAGAAACTGTTTTTAAAAAACAAATTTTTGTTGTTTTAGAATGGAAAACAGTTTTTCAAGTAACAAACGTTTTTGATAAACTTTTTACCAAAAATAGTTTTTTGATACCAACACTCTGTAGGTGGTGATGGTGATGCTCTTTCTATAACCCATCATCCTGGTACATGAAGTAAAATGTTTTGTTCCCTACACCTATTCATCATACCTTCTCTGAAACTTAAGAGTAAAGTTTTTATTAAACTTGGTTTGCCTGTATACTAACTCAATTTTGAAGCTACGTACAGAAAGCAAATATCCTTTTTAGTAAGCTTAAAATAGCTTGAGTCGACCTCTAGCATCCGAGAAGCCAGCAATTTTTTGTGCAGCAGCAGCTAAAGTAGCATCGCTCTTGCAGAAAGCAAATCTGATATATCTCTGCTGATAGCTAAGATCAGCTGGGGGTCTTTTATCTGAAGGTGGCATCGTATGAAAAAAACGACATCCTGGTACAGCCACCACCCCGGCTTGTTTTATCGATTCCTTAATGAATTCTACCTGAGAAAACAAAAGGGAAAAAAGTAGCATGGAACTCAGCATTTCTTCCATCAAAGTAAATAAATGGCATGAGATTTAGGAAAACTCAAACCCCAAATAGAGCATCTTCAAACAAACTCAAGAAGGATTACATCAAAATAAAAGTATCTATGCCTTAGTTTCAAACCGTTACAAAAAGGATAATAGTTGAAGTCAATCATACTGACATGCCAAACCAAAATTCACTTCTTATGACGAGTAGGTTAGCTGTTATAAATTACACAAACAAGCTTGTGAAGAGGGCTCTTACATCAGAAAGTAGGCAACTCTCAGGAAGCTCTGCAAATACAAAGACTGAACCCTGAGGTTTGAACTGAATCCGGAAACCAACCCCAGCAAGCATCTTGATAATAAAATCTCTTTTGGATTCGTAATCCTGAGCATTGATGGAATAAACATGTTGATGATGCTACATGTTATTTAGATGTATAAGCAATCAAATTTGATGAAACAGGAATTTAAAAAATTGATTCATGGATCCTACGCTTCTCAATAATTCAAAGTACTCTGGTGGAATTCTCAAAGCAGTCACAACAGCCTCCTGAAATGGTGCTGGAGCACAATCTGTAATCCTAGTATGGATATTTCTAATCGTCGAGGCAATGCAAGCTGAAGCAATGGCCCATCCAACCCTCCAACCTGATAGACAACACACCAACAGTGAAGCAGTGTGATTTGAACATGGCAAAATAATTAGCTGATGCCAAGGTAAAGACAATGAGTACAAGGATAGACTCCTTCAACAAAACATGAGAACAAAAGTTTTGGACAATGAAGATGTGATAATAGTCCGCTTTTGCATTCCTGGAAGTGAGACGAGGGTTACATGTTTTTCTTTGTAAAATGTTATATACTCGTACACCTGCAAAAGAATAAATAAGGAAAAAAAAATCCAAAATCCATCCAAAGGCTTAGGAAACAAGATTGGGGGGAAAATATTTTCCAACTTCCTAATGTATTCAAGTTTTTTTTGTTCATTAACAGTTTCAGTCAAAAAAAAAAAAAAAAGCCATTTCATCAAGAAGCCTGTTCAGTGAGGGATGATAGAGCTGGCTTGATTGGGGAAAAAGCAAAAATTCTACCATATAAAGATGTTTAGGGTGTTAATATTGATGATAGAATTAGGATGTGGTAGCCCAAAATCTGTTGGGGAAATGAGGAGGGAAACGCTTTATTCATTTCATAATTACAGTTTGTAACATGAAATATGAAATTAGTGCTCTAAAGTTTGAAATTAATACATTCAACTTTATATGTATATTAACACTACAGAATAAAAAGTAGAGAAATGAAGGGAGTACAAGGGTAACTCTGATATCATGTACTAACTAGTCTGTTGAATGATGCTCCTATTCAATAAGAACAAGCAGAATGATTACCATACTTCATCTGTTATAGCTAGGCAATCCTTGGTGAGGGAAGCTCTAGCAATGATCTCTCCAACTCATCCTTGGTGAAAACTTTTCCAGTTGGATTGTGAGGACTGTGGTATTCCATATCAGTACATTTCAATAAGATAAGAAAATTTAATTATTTCTTTAATAGTTTGATAGACAATTCAAATATTGTTCTCCACAAGGCAAAATGATTTAACTAGCATTCAAGGAACCTGCTGTCTTGATTCCATAGAGTTTTCGGTGATAGTTAATGATACAAACCAAAACCTATATGAGTTTTTAAATTAAGCAAATTTCAGCTGGCTCATTCAAGTATCCAACTGCTTATAAAACTAAAATACAATGTCATAAGCAAAGTACTACTAAACAGTCATGGAGACTAAACAAATATATTCATTGATTAGCCAAATTCAGTGCAGGTTTCATGTAGATGATGCACATAAGCAAGAAAATATCGTGGTCAAAAGCTTCATGCTAAGTTGATAGTTCTTCATATAATGATAATTGGGAATTTCCTAACCTGTTCAATATTATAGCTTTTGTTTTGACAGTAAAAGGCTTCATAAGCTTTGTTAGGATCCGATGTCCAGTGAGGTGGGTCAAGATCCACACATACCTGCCATTATCAATTTTTCGATGAGAGTAAATACTAGGGGACATCACCTGCTCATGGTTTACTTCAAGGCTAACTAACTCAAAATAGAGTCAAACTCCTTGGTAAATGATAAGAAGAAACATACCGGGATTCCTCCTGCCATGGTGATACATCCTCCATACGTTTCATATGAAGGGTCAAAGAGTATAACTTCATCACCCGGGTCAATTACTGTTCCAACAGAGCCAGCAACAAAAAAACATATGAACCAAACAATGGAACCCATATCAAATAAATATCAACTTAAGACACTAAAGCAATATTTTAAACAGGTAATGGAAAAGAACAAGCATACATGCAAACACCGCAGCTGCAAATGCCTCAGTCTGGCCACTGCAAATAGCAATATCAGTAAGAGGGTCAACATCTAAACCATGCATTTCTTTCATTTTCCTTGCTAAGTTGTCACAAATTCCTTGCACATGCCTGTGAATTAATAAAGTTTATTACAATTCAAAATAGGACAGAATTTTCCCAGAAACTGGCTTTTCTGAACAAAAAGAAAGAAAAGAAAGGCAATAATCTTGACAACAGTGTATGTTTCCTCACCCTGTGTTGGGCTAATTTTCCCTAATGCTACATTTGGTTGATGAGAACTTGGGAAAATTGAAGAAAAGGAAATTCAAAGCCTCAAATTTCTTTCTCGAAGTCTTCCACAACTAAAACAGCAGAAAGAGTAAAGACATTAAATACTCCGTTTGTTTGCTGAGAAAGTGGACAAAAACAAAAAGAAAATGAAAATTGAGACCTCAAAATTCTGGCTTTGGATCCTGGGAAAATGAAATACTCAACTCAACTTCCATAACTCAAACATTAGAAATATTACACACATTAATGCTCTGTTCGGTTGCTGAGAAACGCTGAACTGAAATAAAAGACAACGAAAATTGAAACCTCAAAATTCTCCATCTGGGTTCCAAGAAAATGAGACAGCACAACAATTAAGCTTTTTGACGTTTACTTATCCTCAAATTCTCGGCAACCAAATAGAGTCTATGCCGAATACATGCGAAGAAGTTGAATACAAGACAACCGCACCAACCTGTACTGGTTGACGTCAGAGAGAATGGCTGAAACAGCGGCGTTTTTTACTTGGGAAGGTGCTGGTGAAGGGAATTAAGCTGAATTCCCAACCTGATATAAACAAAAAAAATAAATAAATCATCACACACACAAAACAATATTTACGTGATTCAAAAATTTGCTTACGTTGTTACAGGAATATCACTATTATCAGGGAAGAATACAATAGTATAACTTTGGGCTGCAATATTTTCTCTCTACATAAAATACGACAACAACACCACACAAAAAAACCCTAATTACAAAAGGCGGTTTCACAATGGGCTAATCGGGCCCAAAAACTTTTTCCCAGGGGCAGCAACGCTTCGACTTGGGCTTATTGGCCAAAGCCTTCGCTTCATGGACTAAGCCTCAGTAAATCTCCAATTAAAAAATCAGGCAATATTATTCGGATCGGGTTGTCAAATCGGATAAAATAAAACTAGGCTCCACAAAGTCCGACACTGGGAAGTCGGGGAGACTTCGGCAAGGTTGATGGAGTTGCATCGAGCTAGATGCGAGAGCTCTTGAATGGGTGAGGGAGTTAGGGTCTTCGCAGCTGAAGAAAGCTTCTTCTCCATCTCCAGCTCCAACTCCATTTCTCTCTTTCGTTATCCTCCAAATTCCAACGACCCCTTCACTCATAAGAAAATGGGTTAGTCTACTCCAATGGGTTTTGGATTTATGGAAAATGTCTCAATGCCCAATTTTCAAAAGCATCCATGGTTGGTGGCCCAACTCGTAAGATAGTGGGCCTAAACCCAAAAGTTTTACGGGCTTTTTAAATTGATATATATATATATATATATATATGATTTTAAAATATTATCATTACTTTCAATTGTTACTTTTGACCTACTAAAAAACATTAATTTTTTTTCTAACATATGATATATGTTTTAAAAAAATTCTTAAAAACATTAAAAAAAAAAAAAGATAATGGAATTTTCAATTAAAAGACTATTTTCAAGAATATTTTTTTTAAAAAAATGGTTGTATTCGAAAAGTGTTTTTGAAAATAAATTTGATTTTTTTAAAATTATAATTTATTATTTTATAAAACAAAAATCTGTTTAGAAATTTGAATTGTCATTCAACTTATTTTTTTATATTTTTAAATATGTTTTAAAAATATTTTATATTTAATATTTTTTTATATTTATATCATTATCTTTTAAAACAATGAAAATAATTTTAAGATGTTTTTTAAAACTATTATATTTTCCTTTTTTTTTTTTAGGAAAATGTAAGTTTTGACTCACTAATTTAAAAAAATACATATATAAAAAAAGGAATCCCAATTTTTATAAATGAGTTTTATCTTCATCAATTTAAAAATATTTTAAAATATATATACACTTTTATAATTATTTTATTTGATCATATTAAATAAAATTGTCAAAAATTTAATTGGATAAAAGTATCTTACAAATAAATATATTATAAAATTTTTATTTATATAATATGATATACAAATCATTTTAGAAGAATTATTCAATAATAAAATTGAATAAATATTCTGATATCAACAATAAAATAAGAAATTTTAAAAATTAAAAATACAATTAAAACCAAATAAACTTTAAAAAAAAAAAAAAAAAGTCACTCCTATTTCATTGCAAGTGAAAACTTGGACGAATTTGGACCTTTATACAAGGCCCATAAACCCGGTCCAAGGCTTAGTCAATAAGTAATTCCCTCACGTCTAAATTCAAAATCAGTGGCATTTTCCGAAAATAAATTCTGAACCAAGCCTCTTTCCACACCTAGTGGTTGTTGAATCCGAAACCGCTATAAATCATTCTCTCCCATGCGGGTCCTATCTTACAAAATCCAAATCCCCCTCTCTTCCGCTCTCATTCCTCTCAGAAACCCTTCGCCACTCGCCTCCATTGATCACCGATCATCAATCTCCGGCGCTATCGGTGATTTTTCTTGATCGGCAGCCATGTCTCTGAGGCCTAGCGCCAGAACCGAGGTTCGGCGGAACCGGTACAAGGTCGCCGTCGATGCAGAGGAAGGCCGTAGGAGGAGAGAAGACAACTTAGTCGAGATCCGAAAGAATAAGAGAGAAGAGAGCTTGCAGAAGAAGAGGCGCGAGGGCCTTCAAGCGCAGCAGTTCACCACTCCCGTCAGTGCTTCAACCTTCGAGAGGAAGGTAACGTACACGATAATTAGGGTTCTGATCCGATTGATTAAATTGATATTGTTGATCATTGGATTTGTAGTGTACTATTCTCTAAATCTAATGTGTACTCTGGTTGCGGTGGAAGCGTCGGGGAAACGAGAGATTGAAATTTTTGAACTGTAATTTTTTATTTTTGAGGAGAACAGAGGCTCTACAGCTTTAGCGAAATAGTTTTAAACTCGAATTTACGAATTTGAATCTCTCGTGTTTGGAACCAGAGAAGTGATTCCTTTATTATAATGACTTAATTCGAATCCAAAACAGCGCCAAATCCATATTTTTATTTTCTTTTTGTTCTGTTTGGTGCTGTGGCTTGTGAGGACATTGGAATTGAATAGCAAGTGACTGTTTGATTTTTCATGATTTGGGACCATGAAGAACCCAGAAAACAAATCCACTGACCTAATATAACTATTTGCAACTAAAAGAACATAAAGATTTAGAATTTTGTTTATTTTTCTTATGTTTCTTGATGAATTGGGATAGGCTTCTGTCGAGAATAAATTGTATGGATTTGAGTTGCCCATCAGGTCTGGTGCTCATTTTGTTGTATTTTATGTGTGTTAATCCGGTTGCAGTTAGAAAGTCTTCCCGCGATGGTTGCAGGTGTTTGGTCAGAGGATAGCAACTTACAGCTCGAGGCAACCACTTATTTCCGAAAACTGCTTTCAATAGGTTGGATTTGTCTTTCAAGAAGTTATAATTCTCCTTTTAACTTTGGTTATCTTTGAGCGATTGGTAGCTTTGCTTTCTCACTCTAATTTTGTTCATCAGAACGCAGTCCTCCAATCAATGAAGTTATACAATCTGGTGTTGTTCCTCGCTTGGTTGAGTTCCTTGGCAGGGATGACTTCCCACAGCTTCAGGTTTGAACTAGGCTGTTTATTCCTGTTTTTAGATCCATTTAAATGAAGCATTTATATGCTCCTCTTTTGTTTTGTTATTTACTGATTTGAATTTTATTTAGTTTGAGGCTGCTTGGGCTCTCACAAACATTGCTTCTGGAACATCAGAAAACACCAAGGTTGTAATAGATCATGGAGCAGTTCCGATTTTTGTGAAGCTTCTTGGTTCCCAAAATGATGATGTCCGTGAACAGGTATATATTAAAACAGATGACAGGTTCATCCCCGCATGTTTTCTTGATGTGTTTGCATTGCAGCTCAGTCAGTTGTCAAATAGTTCATTGCCTATAAGTGATGAGGAATTTGAGCTTTTTAGTTTTGCCTTTTTTCTGTAGGCTGTATGGGCATTAGGAAATGTTGCTGGTGACTCACCCAAATGTCGAGATCTTGTCCTTGGCCATGGGGCCTTGATGCCTTTGATGGCTCAATTCAATGAGCATGCAAAACTTTCTATGTTGAGAAATGCAACATGGACATTGTCAAATTTCTGCAGGGGCAAGCCACAGCCTCAATTTGAGCAGGTTAGACTCTTAAGATGCTCTATTGGGTTTGAATGCTAGTTTTTTTAAACTGACAGATCTTGCTAAGTTTCTGATGTATTCAATTTATTGAGTAGACAAAGCCTGCCCTCCCAGCTCTTGAACGTCTTATACATTCAAATGATGAAGAAGTCCTTACTGACGCATGTTGGGCACTATCATATCTTTCTGATGGTACCAATGATAAAATTCAAGCTGTTATTGAAGCCGGTGTTTGTCCCCGACTTGTTGAACTGTTACTGTGAGTATTATAATTCTTGTAGATAAGTTTATTTCCCCCCTTTAGTTGTGTAGATATTTCTTCATCAGCTGTCTGTGAGATCTGAATTTTATATTATTATGATTTTGTAGTCACCCATCTCCCTCAGTCCTCATTCCTGCCCTTCGCACAGTTGGAAATATTGTTACTGGGGATGATATCCAAACTCAGGTACTATACACTTTCATTGTTCTACAAATTTATTTCCTTTTCAATTTTATTCTTGGGATTTTCTTATTTTTGGGTCGTAGTTGAACCACAATCTGGTGGTGTGAACAACGGCCTTGATTCATTGGTTCATCAATTTAATACATGAAAATCTTCATGGCAATGATGCTAGAAGTGCCTTCTAAAACCACTACTAAATGGACTCTAAGAAAGCTATTAGTTGAAATGATTTTTATTTGGATTTGCCAAATTTAATGGTCTGTGACTGACATATGAATTTAGTACCCTTTCATACTATGCTAGTATTTAATCACCTTCTTTTCCCTATTTATATTTTCTGTGTGCTTATGAAGGGGAACAAAAAAATACTATTCTAGGACTTAAATGGGCTTGGGTCCCCAGCACATCATTCTTGTCATTTGTTGTCACCATCCTGGAGTTTATCCTAAGTTCTTTATTCTTGCTTATGCTTTATAATTCCTCCTTGGGCTATGAAAATTGTGCAGAATAGGATGTATTATATTTAACCGACATATTCTGCTGTTGTATTTAATTGCCTAGAATATAATGCTCTTACTCATAAGGAATTTGGGGCAATAGTCCAGCAAAAACTTATCTTTTAAAAAGTGTGAATACTGAACAAAGTATTTCTTTATAGGAAGAGGAAATATAACACCCATATCATTTGCATTCAGAAAATAAAATACAAGAATAACAACTAAAATAGACAAAGCCTCAAGATAATCACTTGATGGAAAAAAGAACCAAGAATGGCAACAATTTTCTTTTAATGCAGAATGAAAGACAAATGAGCATGTTAACTTCTGAAATTCAAAAAGGCACTCATTCACTATACTTTAGGGCTGCAACTTGAGCGGGTTGGTTGGACTGATAACTAAGCCGAGCCTAACCCCACCCAAATTAAAGAAAAATTAGCCCAACCTCAAACCAACCCGACATCTAACTCAAGACACTTAGTTCAAGCTCAACCCAACCTCATTTCTTTAAGCTCAAGTTGGTTGGATTAGACTTAGGTTGGTTAGGTTGCATAATTCAAAATCCATCTATAATGTTTTTTTTTTTAAACTTTTTTTTATATATATTTATATGAAAATTTAAATAGTAAATAGGACAAAATTTCAAAATAGCAATAAAAATGTTAATATAAACTTATATATCTTTCTAAAAATGTATATATAAAATATAGTATGTTTTGATATTTTTTCTTAAAAATCTAAAAGAAAAATGTATATTATTATATAGGATAATACACATTATAAATATTGTAAAAACATTAAATCGGGTTTGGGTTAGCCTCAGCTTGTTTGAACCTTGGCTTGAGCCCAACTTAAATTGAGATAGGGTGGAAAAAACATAACCTAAGTCCAACCTGAGTATTGAAAATGATTGTCTAAGCCATTCCAAACATCAGGATGGGTTTGGGCTACCCTCCCAGGTTGTTACCCCTACTATACTCAAAATAAACTACCCAGTGGCGTCTCACTTCTCTGGATGTCCCAGTTTCTTGTCTGGGTTTGTATTGGATACCTTGTAACTCTTCTTTGAAATATATTTAAGTCTCTTCTACTGCTTTCATATTTAAATTACAAGCAAAGAGCTCCTTTATTTTAGTTATAATGTTTGCCTATCCAAAAAAAAAAAAGAAAAGCAAAGAACTGCACATTTCTTTTTCCTCTCCCTCTCCTCTCCCCCCCCCCCCCCCCCCCCCCCCACCCTATCTTTCTGACACACTTATGTATAGGAATACACCATGCATATATGTTTGTCTCTGCATATGTAAAACCTTAGAAGAATATGTTGACAATGTTGGACATTGCTACTGAAACGACATTTTTTTTTATGTTTCTACATGCCCTAGTTGTGCATCCTGAACAAAAGTTTGATGCTTCCAATCTTTCCTCTTTTCAGTGTATTATAAACTATGGAGCTCTTCCTTGCCTTTTGAACCTGTTGTCACATAATTACAAGAAAAGCATCAAGAAGGAGGCTTGCTGGACCATCTCAAACATCACAGCTGGAAATAAAGATCAGATACAGGTGAGCAGTAGATTCATCTGTGGCAAACAAACTGTGCTTCATGATTTTAAGGATATAAGGCTTCTTGATTCTTATTTGCCGCCCTTATTTTGCTGATTGTTATATCTATTGATGCTCAACATCTGAGCTTTTTGGATGACGATTTTAATTTTTTTTTGTTATTATTATTATTATTTTTTTGACTTTTAAAGTTTTATTCTTTTATGTATCTGTTGAGAGGAATGATACTAGTGGAATGTGTTTTGAAATATGCAGTCTGTAATTGAGGCTGGCATCATTCCTCCCCTTATCTATCTGCTTCAAAATGCTGAATTTGAGATCAAGAAAGAGGCTGCTTGGGCCATTTCAAATGCTACTTCTGGTGGAACCCATGATCAAATAAAGTATATATATTTTTCAATGTCTAATCTTTTTAGTGATGCTTTTTCTTTACCTCTTAAATTTAAGGTTTGATTCTTCATCCATGTCATGCAGGCTCTTGGTGAGCCAGGGTTGTATTAAGCCATTATGTGATCTTCTTATCTGTCCCGACCCAAGAATTGTCACTGTCTGCTTGGAAGGCCTTGAGAACATTCTGAAAGTTGGGGAAGCTGATAAGAGCTTGGGACACACTGATGTGAACCAGTTTGCTCAAGCTATTGATGACGCTGATGGGTTGGAAAAGATTGAAAATCTTCAGAGCCATGACAACACTGAGATATATGAGAAGGCAGTGAAGATTCTTGAGACATACTGGTTGGAGGAGGATGAGGAGCCATTGCCTCCAGGTGATGCTTCCCAATCTGAATTCCATTTTGGTGGCAATGACCATCCTCCTGTTCCTCCTGGTGGATTCAACTTTGGTTGAAGGTATGCACTCATACTACTTCATTTGTTGGTGAGAGGTACAATTGTCAAGCAACATGTATTCTGGCTGACCCTGGTCAGCATCTTTAGTAAATGCCTGGTGACAATGGGTCAATTTGGAATTAGGGTTCCCTTATTGGAGTGGATGGTGATCTACTCGGTTGTCACCTATTCATCATTTTGAAACTATTGTCAGGTTTGGGCAAGTTTTAGTTTTTTAGAGTTGCATTTAGTCCATTGTATTTGTGATTACTTGTATCTATTCCTTTTGACAATCATGTTGAAGAGCATACATGCCATGCAAGTAAGAATGCAACAAGGGTTAGGCTTAAGGCCAGTTATAGTTGGGTTAGAGTTGTGTCTAATCAAGTCAGTCCTGCTGCACGAGATCAACCATCTGTTTTGTTATGGCAGTAAATAGTGATAATAGTGGATTGGTAACATTGCTCATGACCTGCTTTTGAAAAATTGCAGGACATTCAGATGGCAGTGGAATGAAGCTCAAAGTCCAGGTTTTGGGGTGGCGAATTAATTTTTGAGGTCATGGAGGGGCATCTCATTGTCGTCTTTGGTTCTTTGGGTTCTGGTCGGTGCAAGATGGAGGTGGTGTGGGTGGAGAGATGCTGGAGTCTGTTTGCTCTCTTGCAGTACTTGAATAAAAGTCGGGCTGTGCTATATCATGAGTGGGTTACATGGTAGATGATGAGGACTGTTTGGGGATCTTTGCCATTGCAAATGAATCTAGTCTCTTTTCCTTCTTCCTTTTGTTGCTTATTCTTTCTACCGTGGTATAGCGGATACAACTTCTTATGGTTATTTCTGTTTCAATCCATGGTTTATAGACAGAGCGCAATAAGGGGGAAAAAAGATATAACATTTGGTCATGGTTCTCTTTTTTTTTTACTTTTTATCCCTTCCCTTCCTTTTTTTATAGTTGGGGGAGGAAGTAAATACATGTTCTGTTTTGGTTTTCTGGGTGGGCGAAGCATTATTATTGCTGCATTAAAGATTTTGTTACCTTCTGATGGAATTGATATGTTTTATGCACAGAGATATATATTTGTTTTGTTCTCTTTTCTAAGATGGATATGTATTTGTTTTGTTCTCTTTTCTAATCTTTTATATCGATTTGAATCTCTTTTCTAATCTCTGGGGTAATAAAACCCAGCAGGCTGCATACGCAGAGTTTGATCTTTATATTGAAGACTCCACATAGCGCCAAGTTGAAAGCATGCTTTGTATTGGCACGCTTTGTGTAATGAAAGCTTCTAAAAGTTTATTTATTTTAAATTTTTAATACTTTGAAAAAAGGGAAAAGTTTCAAATAACCACTTGAAAAAGATTCCTTGAGTTATAATTAGTTTTCTATTTTTTGTTTAATTTATTAAAATATCTAAATACAGGTGATGGTTGATAAAATATGATTTTAAATTAAATTATGTTTAAATTTTATTTTCAGGTGTAAAAGTTGTTTGATAAAATTTACCTAATTTTTCTTTTAATTAGTAAATTAATATATTATTTTTATCAATATTGAGGAATGAGACTATAAAGAAAAAACAAATGATAATTAAGATTTAGAAAAGTTATTTATTTTAATTTTGAATTATAACATTAAGTTATTTTAATAACGTATATGTTAATTAATCAAATATATTTCATAAGATAATTAAAAATCAAAGCCCAAGCATGGAAGCATCCGATGGATTTTCATTTGCCATCGGTGTCAACTGCATCTTTCCATGGAGTGACATATTGTGAAACGGCAATATTGTGGAAAGGCATCAGTGAGCAGGAGCAACTCTAAAGCAGAAGCAGCAACGATGTTTCTCCTGCTTCCTTCAAAGGGAAGTTTTTTTCTTATTTTGTTTAGGGTTTTTTTTTTTCATTATTATTATTATTATTATTATTATCTTTTTATTTTGTTTTTATTTATTTATTTATGTATATCAAAAGACAGAAGTTCCATAGATTGGCATCCAGTGTTTTGGATGTCATTCTTAAAAGGAATTATGAGCTTCTATGAAACTGGTTTTATTTCTTTTCTTTCTTCTTAAAAACAAAAAACTATTTTCAGATTAATATGTTTGATACTTCTTCTATAGAAAACAATTTTTTAAAAATAGGATTTTTTTTGGAACATTATTTTAATTAATTTTAGTTTTTTTTTTTTTTTGCATATTTTTATGAGTTATTTTAAACAATAAAACATCATAAATAAAATTTATTTTTAAAAAATATTTAAAAATATAAAAAAACATGTTAACATCATTTTTTTAAGTTCTTAAATAAAAAAATATCATAAATTAAAAAGAGTTCATTTCTCCTTTATCCGGGAACTTATGAGTCAAAAACTCTCACACCGAGGTCGGGGATCGACTCTGATATGGTTCCTAACCGTTTAATATGACTCACTACTAACCGTGTAAATATTATCCGATTTAAACTCAAAGAGGCTTTCACGGCTGCATGATTAAGAGGAGTTCATACTTATATAGCGTCAAAAACTTTCCCCCATATTTGATGTAGGATGTAACAAGTAAACTTAATAACATTTATGTAATTATTGAGTTTTGGGCCAAAATAGCAAAAAAAAAAAAAATTTTAATCCTAAAATTGCCACAAATTCATGTTTAAGGTAGTCATTTTGTTATCGTGGAGAAGTCACTTCATTTTAATTTAATATATATATATATATATTGAAACTGCATTTTACAAATGCTAAAATGCCGTTTTAGTCAAATATAGTTTCATTTTTGAACTTTTTACACGTTTAGCTTCACACTTTCATATTATTTTTTATTATTTTATTTATTCATATAACTTTATTATTTTAAAATTATCAATTTATTGATAAATAAAATAATAATTTATTATTATTATTATTGTTAAAAATTTATCTACTTTTTAATTTAAATATATAGATGGATAAATGTTTTAAAATAATAATAAATTATTATCTTAAAATAACGATGTAAATAAATAAGATAAGATAAAAAAAAATATAAAAGAATGAATCTACAAATGTAAAAGTTCAAAAATGAAACATACAACAAATGTGATTTCAATTCAAAAAATCTGAAATTATATTTTGATAAATCCAGTTTCAATTTAAAAATAAATAAATAAATAAAATTTTTAAATAAATAAATAAATAAAATGAAATCGCTCTTGTTATTGAAATGACCACTTTGGCACTTTAAACATTAGCTCATTAAAAATAGGTGATGGTTTATTTATTTATTTAATTTTTAAAATTTATTAAAATATCTAAATACAGGTCATGGTTGATAAAATATGATTTTAAGTTAAATTATGTTTAAATTTTATTTTCAAGTGTAAAAGTTATTTGATAAAATTTGCCTAATTTTTCTTTTAATTAGTAAATTAATATATTATTTTTATCAATATTGAGGGACGAGATTATAAAGAAAAAACAAATGATAATTAAGATTTAGAAAAGTTATTTATTTTAATTTTGAATTATAATATTAAGTTATTTTAATAACATATATATTAATTTATTAAATTAATTAATCAAATATATTTTATAAAATAATTAAAAATCAAAGCCCAAGCATGGAAGCATCAGTGGGATTTCCATTTGGCTTCGGTGTCAACTGCATCATTCCATTTGCCATCGGTGTCAACTTCATCTTTCCATTTGCCATCGGTGATGTTTCTCCTGCTTCCTTCAAAGGGAAGTTTTTTTCTTATTTTGTTTTGGTGTTTTTTTTTTTTTTTTTTTTTCTAATTATTTTTATATTTTGTTTATTTTTTATTTATGTATGTCAAAAAGTCGTTTCTTCACAGGAGTTCCATAGATTCGCATCGGGTGTTTCGTATTTGTCAAATATAATTAGTTTCATATTTTTATATATTTTTAATGATTTTATTTTTTATTTTCTTATTTATTCATATAATTTTATTATTTTAAAATTATTAATTTATTAATAATAAAATGGTAATTTATTATTATTATTATTATTAAAAATTTATCTACTTTTAAGTTTAAATATATAGATAGATAAATTTTTAAAAATAATAATAAATTATTGTCTTAAAATAATGAATTTATATGAATAAATAAAATAAAATAAAAAATAAAATCACAAAAATAATATAAATTAATAATTTTATTTATTAATTTCTTTTAACCTCCTCAGAAAAGACAGAGCTGCATGGCAAATTTCAATTAGATTACTCAAAAGTCATAACGAGAAACAGCTGAAAGAAAAAGAAGCTGATCGTTTTGCTCTGTCCATTGACTCAATTTTCCCTTCCGTCCATCCTTCAATCAACATCCTGTTGGTGCCATGGAGTGACACCTGTAAAAGCAGGGTGGGCATTAAGGAAGTCTTCGTCTCCAAGCCTCTGTATTTCCACCCGCTGACAAGTTTAGAGGGGAAAAAGAAAAAGATGAGAGCGTACTGTTCTTGCCCATGGCCCCATGCTGTCTACCAGGGAGGAAAGTTCCTGGATCTTTCTTTTTCTCCTATGCTTTTTCATTTTCTTTTAACTATTATTTTTTTAAAAAAATACCCTTTTATAATATCCCTAATCTATTAATTAGTAATGTTTTGTGAGTAGCATTTGGAAGAAAAAAAGTTCAAAAAAAAAATCTAAAATGTTTATCTGAAACCATAATGAAAATACAAGAAGAGAATTTATTTTCTTTCACTTTCCCTCAATTTCTTTCCTATGTACTGGCCTCAACCTTTCTAACTGCAGAAGGTCTCTTAGCACCAGTGGAGGATTTTACAATCATGATAAGCTTTCACACCATGGCAGCATGCAGTTACCAGAATGTGAATACCTCCAACTAGTTATTTGGTATTAAGAAAAGTTTCTTTTTTTTTCTCTCTCTCTTTTTTTAAAGGGTATTTCCATAAAAATAAAAGGGAGGAGAAAGTACAGGAGCATAGGAAAGTGCTAGCAGGCTTCTTCTCCAAGAGCACGGCAAGTTTATCGCCGGTGTTTCCAACCCTTTTATTTCCATCGCCTACCGTTCCCTTGAGGACATAATTCTATGCAACAGTGCGAACAAGTAAGAAGGGATGAAAAGCCAGTTCTCTTCCACCTATGAGGATGACTATGAGTCGTTGATGCTGGTATACTGTTGGTGGAGATCAGCCGTGACGTTTGGTGAAGCTGCAAAGTTCAAAGTTGAGCTCCCCAACGTCTCAACCCTCACACCCACACTCAAATTACTTAGGGAGTTGGAGAGGTTGGCCTTAATGGCCAGGGAAGGGCTCAGTGAGCTTAGACAGAAGCTTGTTTCGTATCGCTCTGGTGATTTCTGGGTGCCCACTGGTGGGATGAAGAGGGAAGATATGGATATTCCGCCTGTTATCACAATTCTCTTGGTGGGTTTCTCTGGTTCCGGCAAGAGCTCGCTTGTCAACCTTATGTACAGTGTTTTAGGCCGCTCTGGACTCATCCCCTTTGCAACAACTTCATCTGGTAAGTCAATTGGTTATGGTATACATTATGATGATTTCAAAATCTAAGTGGGGTTTGTTTTTTATTTGCAGAGAACTCTGCCAAATGCACCACAAAGTTCATGGAAGAGCACAATGTTTTGAGGTCAATGCAAAGTGGGTTCTGCGTGTATGATTCAAGGGGTTTGGATTATGATTTGATGGGAGAGTCTATTGAAGAAGTGTCTGAGTGGATGACTAACGGAGTCCACCATAACCAGCTCTGCTTGAGAACAGGGGACAATCTGATGTCTGAAGAAGAATTATCAGAGGTTCCGGGATCGTCTTCAAAGTTCACGCCGAGGAAAGTGAACTGTGCCATGGTAGTTGTCAACATTGCAGAGATCTTTAAGTCTTTGAAAAAGGGTGATTGGAAGCCATTAGAGGCCACAAGAGAGCTGTTCCGCTGTCCAGCCTTGAAGAAGTGCAGTAAGTTTGTCCTCGTTATCTCTGTTTCTTAGTAGATTCCATCAAACACATATTCGTGCTAGTTTGTTTCCACTTGAATTTGGTACATTTAAACGTTAGATCATCATCACCGTGGAGCAGATGGTTCCAAGGGCTGGTGGATGCCGTTCATTTCAAATCACTGTTGGCCCCAAAAGGCCTTGTGATCATGGGACCGTGGGATTGTTTTCTTTCTTGTCCCACTTGACCATCCATCAACTCTTGGTGCTTGTACTACACCCTATAACATTACGGATCACATGCCACACAGTCATGATTCCGTTCTTCTTGTACATTTTCTAAATTATATGCTTGGGGACATGCCCATGAGTAAGGAGAATTCGAAGTCAGTAAGGGGAGTTTTAGGTTTGCCAAACGGGCTGTTAGGATCAAGGACTTGGCCATCTCTTCTGAAAATTAGCTTTGACCCATCCACAAAAGGCACCATCTTGGGGCCTTCACTCGGCTTATAACGGGGTAACCATCTCCAGCCTTACACACTCATCCACCGCCGTAGCTTTCCACTGGTAGGAGGATGGGGACCCTACTTCTCATGACTGTCACTTACCTATCTGAGATCTGATTGTAATGCTTAAAGCTTAATTAGCCTTAATAATCAAGATTTAACGTTTAGAAACAACAAGCTTCATCGAAGATTTTTCGGCTGAATCAAATCCTCTTTATTGTACTGAAATTTTCAGTAGTTTTGGGCCATAATTAACATTGAACCAAGTAAAAATTCTACTACTTTGCCCTTTTCATGAAGCCCATTGTACCCAATGTGCAGTATGATTCTGAACCAAACTATATCTTAAAACCCAATTCACATTATCAACTGTGGGTGCAGATGAGAATCCTATCTTGATCATGACACACGGGGACCTGTTATCCACGGAGGAGAGGATCAAAATCAGGCTCACACTCTGTGAATTTCTTGGGATATCAGAGACCACTGGAGTGTACGACATTGTGTGCCTCACAGAGTATGGATTTCTAGCCGATGAATCTGATCCTGTCACATCCTACGCATTGTCTGAAGCTGTTTACAGGGCATTGCTCATCTCAGACAGAGGCCACATCCCAAAGAGAAGCATCCTGGACTGGACGCTCCTCGCATTGGCATTGCTCATGTGCTATCTGGCTGCTTTCTTCGAATTTCTGGCCGAGTTTTTCTCCAAACTTGGCCAGAAAAAGAAAAAACTCTAAAATCTCTTCAACCTTGACCTTGAGGAAGCATTTGGGCTACATATATATATATAGTCTCTGTATTGGAAGTAAACTAATGTATTCTTTTCCTCAAGTGTTTAAAAATGATTAATGAGCCAAATAATGTAGCCGTTGGGCTGTAATCTGAGATGTGTATCCTCATTTGAACGAAGATGGGGAAGCTTATCCTGTAACTATATATGTATATTAGTTGTAAACGTGCTTATGTTAATGAAAATTTGATCAATTTAATGTAAATTAAATTAGTTTCATAGTGCAATCTGCAATGAGATGAGCTCCTTAAGAGTCCAAAATTTTGAAAAATGTTCCTGTTGGTGCACAACCTTTCCAGACCTGATGACTATTCAAGGCACTAGACTGCCTCAAGTGCAACCTTCTCTTTTGATATGTGCCTTTGTTTTTCTGCCTGGATCAAAACTTGTCTTTTCCCTTCTTCTTCTTCCCCTTTTATAGGGCTTCCAAGCCATCACCTGGCTAGTTGAGTACATCAACTTTCTCCTAAGGAAGTGGTGTGTTGATAGGCCACGACGATCTGAGAGGGGCCATAAACCAAATCCCAAATATTTGGGATGAGTGGGAACGTGAAGAACAGTTGGACTTGGACTGGGTGGTGGCAGTTGAGAGTCCTACGTGCAGAAGGAAATGGGTCATCCGTAGTGAGAGTTTTCCGTCATTTTTATTTCCGTTTGTTATGCTCGTTTGTACGTGGCTTTGCTTATTTAAAGCAGCCAATGCTTTCGTTAAAGAGGAGTATTTTATTTGCAATCAAATTGTGGTTCGTTTCTCACCCGAAGAGAAAACAAAGTATCTTAGCCTTATACTCTGAGTTTGGGACCTATCATTTGGTATCAGAGCCAGTCTTATGGGAACCAACAAGGAGCGAATTGAGCACTTGGAGACTGGACTCGGTGTAGTTCAGGAAGAACTATAGCGAATGGAGTTGGGTATGATCGACAAACTCCACCATCTGGAGGAAGCTCTCAATCGACTTTCGAACATGTTGCTTGCTAATCCGGAGTCCTCAAATCAAGGCAATTCCCACCGAGAAAACCAAAATGGAGGTCGGCAGATCGTCTCGTCCAAATCAGCCAAGCTAGAATTTCCACGCTTCTCTGGAGACGATCCAACGGAGTGGTTCAATCGGGTGGAACAATTCTTTGACTACCAGAGTACTGCAGAAAATCAAAAGGTTCCCATGGCTGCTTACCACCTTGAAGGGGAGGCCAACCAATGGTGGCAGTGGCTTCACAGGACGTTAAAGGAAGAAGGACACGTGATTTCGTGGGAGAAATTCGAAGAGGAATTATGGGCTCGCTTCGGACCATCAGGATGCGAAGACTTTGATGAAGCTCTCTCAAGGATCAAGCAACTGGGAACTTTGAGGGACTACCAGCGCGAGTTTGAAAAGCTCGGCAACAGGGTCCAAGGATGGACTCAGAAAGCATTGGTGGGGACATTCATGGGTGGCTTGAAAGCTGAAATAGTGGATGCGATTCGGATGTTTAAGCCACAGTCGCTCAAAGAGGTCATTAACTTGGCACGGATGAGGGACGATCAAATCGCACGGCAAAGAAGGTTCATGTGGTTACCACCTGTGAGAGCTCCGATAGCTCTTCCACAAGCCACTCGTGTAGATCCTGCTATACCTGCGAAACCCATTAAAAGTTTGTCTTGGGAAGAAATGCAGAGGAAAAGAGCACAAGGTCTCTGTTTCAACTGCAATGAACGTTTTACAGCAGGCCATAGATGTCAAAAACCGCAGCTCTTACTCTTGAAGGGGCATGAGGGTAATGTAGATTGTGGGAACGGTACTGATCAACAAACATGGGAAGATGACCACGGTGGAGAGGCAGCAGAGGTGCAGGAACATGAACCTAAACTAGAGATCACCTTGCACGCACTAACAGGATGGACAGCACCGAAAACCATGCGGGTAACAGCGAAAATGGGTCCCCATGAAGTAATGGTTTTGATTGACAGCGGATCGACACACAACTTCATCAGCAACCGTTTGGCAAACAAGCTCAGGTTGCCAGTCATACCTACGGAGACATTCCCTGTCTGGGTGGCCAACGGAGAAAGACTAAAGTGTCAGGGGCGTTACGATAAGGTACGGGTAGAATTACAAGGTACCGAATTCTACCTCACCCTTTTCTCTCTACCCTTATCAGGTCTTGATCTTGTCCTCGGCGTTCAATGGCTTGAAATGCTGGGATCTGTGGTTTGTAACTGGAAACAGTTGACCATGGATTTTATTTGGGAAAATCAAGACCGAAGGCTGCAAGGAGTGGACGTGCAAACCATTCAGTCCGCTTCATCAGAAGAAATATTGAAGGAGTTTCGCCAAAGGCATGCGCTATTTGCTGTGTGTTTCCAACCAACCATGGAAACCGCACCAGCTGATGCACCAACTAAAGTTACCCAGCAAAGTATGCAGAGGTTGTTGAAAGAGTATGAGGACGTGTTCCAGGAGCCCTCAAGTTTACCACCTGTACGTGAAGTGGATCATTGTATTACGCTAAAGGAGGGAACCGAGCCAATTAAGGTCCGACCGTACAGGTATGCCCACTTTCAGAAAGCAGAAATCGAGAAACAGGTCCAAGAAATGTTAGATTCGGGGCTCATTCGTCCGAGCACCAGTCTTTTCTCATCACCGGTACTACTCGTGAAAAAAAAAGATGGCAGTTGGCGATTTTGTACAGACTACCGTACACTTAACATCGCCACCATCAAGGATCGTTTTCCCATTCCGACAGTGGATGATATGTTGGAAGAATTATATGGCGCCACTTACTTCACCAAATTTGATCTGAGGGCCGGCTATCATCAAGTAAGAGTAAATCCTTCCGATGTTATTAAAACTGCTTTCCGTACTCATAACGGCCATTACGAATATCTCGTAATGCCTTTTGGCCTTTGTAACGCACCCTCGACATTTCAGGCCATCATGAACTCAATATTTCGACCCTACCTTCGAAAATTCATTTTGGTCTTTTTTGATGATATTTTGGTGTATAGTCCCACTTGGGATGAGCATATGGTGCATGTTAGAAAAACATTGGAGACCTTGCGACAACACCAATTTTTTGCCAAGGCAAGCAAATGCGTGTTTGGCCAACAGGAACTGGAGTACTTGGGGCACATTGTCACACATCAAGGAGTGAAGGTTGATAACAGTAAAATTGCAGCCATGGTCGCATGGCCACACCCCACTAATATTTCTGAGTTACGTGGTTTTTTAGGCTTAACAGGGTATTACAGGAAGTTTGTTCAAAACTACGGCATCATAGCGCGACCCCTAACCAACCTGCTCAAAAAGGGAAAGTTTGCATGGAATGATGAAGCCGAAGCAGCCTTTCTGGCTCTCAAACAAGCAATGACAACCACTCCAACGTTAGCTATGCCTAATTTCAATGACTCCTTCACCATTGAAACTGATGCATCTGGGGAAGGGATTGGCGCAGTTTTATCACAGCAAGGCAGGCCTATAGCGTTTATGAGTCGAGCATTGGGGGTTACAAAAAAATCTTGGTCAACCTACGCCAAGGAAATGCTTGCAATTGTGGAGGCCATACGCCTATGGCGTCCTTATCTACTAGGAAAAAAATTCTTCATTCTCACCGACCAGCGTAGCTTGAAATATTTCTTGGAGCAGCGTGTATCTACGCCAGAACAACAGAAATGGGTAGTCAAGCTAATGGGCTATGATTATGAGATTATTTACCGCCCAGGCCGCGAGAATTCAGCAGCGGATGCCCTCTCACGCAAGTCCGGTAGTCCAGCTCTTCTCCATCTTCATGTGCCAGTGGTGACCGTATGGGATGAGATTAAAAAAGCTTATGAAGGAGACTCTTACGTCCAATCTCTAACTCGAATGGCTAATGCTCAACTAGAAGGGTCGTATGCATGGCGTAATGGGCTGCTCTTCTTTAAAGGGAGAGTCGTCATTCCTTCTCATGCTGCCTTACGGACGAAACTACTCCATGAAATGCACAATACAAAAATAGGAGGACATTCTGGGGTTTTGCGGACATTCAAGAAATTGGCCCAACAATTCTACTGGCCAAAAATGTACCAGGCGGTGCAAGAGTATATCAAGAAATGTGAAACTTGCCAGAAGGTTAAGTCTGAAACAATGCCTCCAGCTGGGCTCCTACAGCCGTTACCCATTCCATGTCAAGTGTGGGATGACATCACCTTAGACTTCATTGAAGGACTACCGACATCCCACGGGAAGGACACGATCTTAGTAGTTGTCGACCGTTTGAGTAAGTCTGCACATTTTCTAGCCTTAACTCATCCTTTTACTGCTAAAATCGTGGCTGAAAGGTTTGTAGAAGGAGTTATTAAATTGCATGGACTACCCAAGTCTATCATCAGCGATCGGGACCCCATCTTTATCAGCAAATTCTGGCAGGAGTTCTTTCAAATGTCGGGAACCAAGCTACAACTCAGCTCTGCCTACCACCCACAGACGGACGGACAAACAGAAGTTGTCAATCGCTGTGTTGAGCAATACCTCCGGAGTATGGTTCATCAGTGGCCACGCAAGTGGAGCAACTACCTTCCATGGGCTGAGCTCTGGTACAATACAACGTATCATGCGTCCACGGGAATGACCCCTTTTCAGGCACTATATGGACGACTACCTCCTCAAATTCCCAATTACCATAATGGGATGTCTCCGGTGCATGAAGTAGACCAAAGTCTAGAGGCTAGAGATGAAATGCTGCGTCAACTCAAAATTAATCTGGAGACTTCCATTAATCGCATGAAGCAGATTGCGGATCAAAAACGTCGGGATGTTTCCTTCGAAGTTGGTGATCTGGTGTTTCTTAAATTGCACCCCTACAGACAACAGACAGCCTTCAAACGAGCCCACCAGAAGCTAGCTAGTCGCTTCTACGGACCATATCCAGTGATACAAAAGATTGGGGTCGTCGCATACAAACTTCAACTGCCGGAAGGAGCCCGCATTCATCCTGTCTTCCACGTATCACTCTTAAAAAATTTCGTGGGAGAACTTGCAGAACCTTCACAGGAGCTGCCGCCAGTTAATGAGGAAGGGGCTGTTATACTCGAACCTCAGCATATACTGAACACTCGTTGGGTCAAACGGGGGAATAAATTTGAAGAAGAAAATCTGATCCAGTGGAAGCATCTACCAGTCGAGGACGCCACATGGGAGACTACCCAATCTTTGCTGGAACGTTTTCCTCCTATGGACCTTGGGGACAAGCGTCCACTTCATGGGGGGGGGGGGGGGGGGTATTGATAGGCCACGACGATCTGAGAGGGGCCATAAACCAAATCCCAAATATTTGGGATGAGTGGGAACGTGAAGAACAGTTGGACTTGGACTGGGTGGTGGCAGTTGAGAGTCCTACGTGCAGAAGGAAATGGGTCATCCGTAGTGAGAGTTTTCCGTCATTTTTATTTCCGTTTGTTATGCTCGTTTGTACGTGGCTTTGCTTATTTAAAGCAGCCAATGCTTTCGTTAAAGAGGAGTATTTTATTTGCAATCAAATTGTGGTTCGTTTCTCACCCGAAGAGAAAACAAAGTATCTTAGCCTTATACTCTGAGTTTGGGACCTATCATGTGTCAAGAGGGTGAACGTCAAAGGTTGTGTGGCATCCACGGTTGGGTGGACGGAACCCGTGTCAAGTGGTGAGTGGTTGACCCCTTCGGTACTTGCTACCAACAAGACAGGTTAGAGCTTTGCTTCGAGACCTGCTCTTCATATCAATCTTGTCACAACCCCTTGTTCCTCATACCAATCTTGTCACCATCCTTTGTTCCTCACACCAATCTTGTCACCGCTCCTCATTCCTTGGACCAATCTTGTTACAACCCTTGGTGTCTATGAGCATGAGTCAGGGTACAAGTCGGTACGTTACTCCTAGGGACCATATACGTTCAACTCTCCTGGATCGACTAGTGGGGGGTCCAGGGAGATCCAGACTTTGATTTTCTGGGCATCCTACCTCGGTGGGTGACCCATAGTGGCTGTCTTTTGGGGTGAGGTAGTGTCGTCCTCTTTTAGTTAGCGGTTTACCAACCTGGCTTTGAGAATCGTCGCATTTGGAGAGATCTATCCGGATTGTGTGATTTTGGTTATCCTTTCGGCAAAGGCTTTGGTTCTATGGGGGTTACCAGCCACTTGAACGGGTGGGCGGACCCATGGGTTGGACACCAATTAAGTTTGGTACCTCCAGTTCCTTTTATTGTCTTTATCAAATTTTGCTTTATTTTTTTGTAAAAGATGTTTTTGAAAATTTTACTTTTGAGGTTCCATTGTGTAAATGATTTTTTATAATTAGTCAAATTGATGATTGAATTGTCATCGAATCATTGACGAGGTAAAGGGTAAATATATACAAGTAATTATAAAAAATTAAGAATATATTTTGTTCAAAATTTTAATAATATTTCATCTTATCAAATTAAATTATTATAAGGAAAAATATAAATATATTAATTTTTTAATTTTATTTAGATGTTAAAAAATTATATATCTTATTATTTTATAATTTTAAATATTATTACATTATTTAATTTATATTATTTTCATACTATCTTATAAAGATAAATGTACATTTAAAAATTTATGTTTATTTAAGAATTTAAATTAATGAAACTAAAATATGCTTTTATTAAATATTTGTGTGCATCAATTTATATAATTTCATAAATCACTCACTAGCCTTCATCTCCTTTAACTTTTCTACACCCCATCTACAGTGACAACTTACACAAACTTGATTTCCTTGAATCACAGAAGGGTTAGAGTTGACCACAAGCTTAGTGCAAAAGATCGCCCCTTAGCAAGTGATTCGGCCTATCGGAGATGTCGATTTTGGACAGGATCAATGTGCAGCAGCCCCTTTGCCCCTATCGACTCGTACATAAACATCTAGTTTGATCCGGTACACGATTTGATTGCTGGTTCAGAGAGTTCAATTTTAGTTTGACATGTGATCGGACTATAAATGGAAATCTGATTAGGCCATAAGTGATTGGGCCTATTGGAGATGTCCATTTTGAGCAAAATTAATATGTACCCATTTGGCCCATTGGTTCACACATAACCGTTCTGTTTTATCCGGTTGACGGTTTGACCGTTGATTTTAACGGTTCAATTCCCATTTTACATGTGGAGAGATTAAAAGTGGAAACTAGGGGTTTGTGAGGTTGCTGTTTTTTAAAACTATTTTAAAAAATAGTTTTTGAGAACAGTTTTATATGTTTTCAAAAAAAAATATTTTTAAGAACTGAATTCTAGAAAACAATTTTTGTTATGAAAAAAAAATATTTGGTTGAATTAATAAAAAAGTTTTTAAAAATAAATAAAATAAAAAACATGTTTGAAAGTTGTTTTTTTAATTAATAAAGTATTTCATTTTGAAAATTTTATACCAATTATAATTTTCTTAAATAAATGATAATTTTGTAATAATGTGTAAGAATATTAATTTAAATAATTTAAAGAAAAAAAATGGTTTGCGGGTGGGGGTGTGGTGTTTGGGTAGAGTTCACCTTCGTGAAAACATAAAAAGTAGCTAAAAAACTCAAAAAAAAAAAAAAAAACATGGAAAACAATTTATTATTTGAATAATGAAAAAACAAAAAAACATATTTTTATTATTCTCAAAAAAGTGGTTTTTGAGAACAAAAAAAAAAAAAAAAAAAACATACCCCCTTTCCCCAAACATGTTTTTAGTGTTTTTTATTTCTAAGAAAAGAAAACAATTCTTGAAAATAATAACCAAACACGCCCTAAAAATTTTTAGGGGCAAAATAGCCTTTTTATAGAAAAATAAATATATAAGGATTTAACCTTTGTAAAACTCATGTAATAACCTTTTTATAAAAAGATAAATATATAAGGTTTAATTTTTGTAAAACTTATGTATAAACTTGTAGGAGTGACGTCATAACTTTTTTTTTTTCAAAATTTAATTTAAAGTCTTAATTATCAACTAAGGTTTTATTTTTTAACTGAATTTTAATTGTGAATCGAAGTTTCATTTTTTAATTAAAATGATAAAGATGATGGAAAAGGGGAAAATAAACTAAAAGAAAAAAAAGAAAAGGGGAACTTGAAGGTCGTCGGTTAAGTCAATTGTGATGTGTCGAGGGGCTTTTGTGTTCTATTCCTCCCATGTTACCTCTTGTCCGATCTCACTCGACTTCTCTCTCTTTCACAACACATTGACTTATTTGGATTGTGTGATTTGTTTGGTTGTCAAGAAAATTAATGAAAACACACACTGCCCCTGTTCACTTAGATACACTGCCTCTTTCCTCAATTTCTAGAACAAAATTGAAGTGTTGTGTAGGTGGAGAATTTAAAATTTAATGGTCCCACCTCTACACCCTCCACCTAGAAAATTTAAAATTTATCCAAAAAATTCCTACAATTTAATGGCAAACATGTCTTCGTCAAGCCACATGTTTGGACAACATCATAGCCCATGGCAAATATTTCAAAGTATGAGTTGGTATTAGGCATTAGATGATAAGTTCACAAAGCATAAGTCAATATTACACATTAGAGAATAAGTTTACATATTCAATGACCTCTTGTGATGGTTGTAATAATATTGTGGTCATAACCCTCGAAGCATGAAGCTTACATTTGTAAATGGTTGTAATAATATTGTGGTCATAACCCTCGAAGCATGAAGCTCACATTTGTAAAATAACATATTAGTCGAAGTACTAACATTATTAGAGATACCAAACTAACAAAAAGGGTCGATGAAATTAAATTAGGCAAAACCTTATACTTAATTGTTGTTCTTTATAAATGTGTTTTTTTATTGTTTGTATGCTTATAATTTTTTATTTTTTTGAGATTTTTCACTTCATCTCTTGATATCATTATTTTATTTTCTCCGTCTCTTCTTTAATTAATTTTCTTATGATTATCTTGGATTAGGACAGTTACATGGTTTTAATTAGTAGATTAGAGGAGAATTCAAATTGAAATTTGTTTAATTAATCCTTCAAATAGTTGAAATAATTTTCAGCTTGGGTTAGGAAGTAAAGGATACTTGAGTTTGTGAGTTGTGCAGTTGAAAGTTGATGTAAAATTTAGAGGACAATTCTTTAGCCCAAATCAAATGTTAGGTACAACATAGCATTTTCCAATCTTCTGAGACTAGAAGAACATAAAGAAGAGAAAATGGTTATGGTCCATGGACATAAGGTCATGTTACCGAGGGAGTTGCAGCCTTCTGCAAATGCATTCTCCTGTTCCCATCCATGCTCTTACTTCACACAGACACGGCCTAAGAGTCTATGCATAAAAGAGAGTAAAAGTCATGGCTCAGATATCAACGGTCTTTTTTTAAGTGGTAAGTGTAAAAAACAAATGAATGGCACATAACTTATCTGGCATATTGGGGTGGGAGGAAAAAGAGTTGATTGAAAGAAGAGTAAACCATCATTTTTCTATTGTTTTTCCATCATGTGCCAATTATTTTGTTCATGAGTTTTGTGACAAGGTTATAGTTTTTAACAAAATTACAATTTTTTTTTAAAATTTTTTTATTGTGATTTTTTAAACTTTATCAAAAAAATATACTTATGTAGATTATTTATTATTGCTTTTAACTTTTTAAAATCGTTTTCAAATAAGCTCTTAATAAATATTGATAAAAAAAATCTTTAAAATAGTAAAATTTATTAGAAAAATTATTTTTTAATAGAAATTTTAAAAAATAAAAAGAAATGTTTTAAAAGTAATTAAAATTTTATGGGCTTTTAAGTCAAACATAATATTCACTCGATATTTTTTTTTTGACCTAAAAATATATAGAATAATAAATATTATTTTGAAAAATAGAATCTTATTTTTTATATATTTTCAAATCAACCCCATGGAAACACACCATTCCCAAAACTTATAAACTAATCCAAAACCCAAACTCACTTCCAAAATATGTGGCTGAAAGGATTCCCTTCTGGGATTTGTAGGTTGATCAGAGGGTGTGTGGTTTCTGTCTCAAGAGGGAGAAAGAAAGGCAAAAATAGAAAAAACAAGAAAAGGGCGTCTGTGTCTGCACAACTGCCAGAATATATGGGCCGGATTTTGTCTCTTTATACATCTTTTTGGAAATTCTTTTGGCTAAATGGATGTTAAAATAGTGGAAAAAACAGCTTTCCATGATTCTAGCCTTTTCTAGCATATGTCTTTAGGCCTAAAAAGCCTATTGGGTAATTGTCTAATAAGTGCCTCTTTTTATAACTGAGTTGGCATGTCTGTTTGAAAATTGAAATTCTCCCATTAGCACTCATTTGAGTCTTGAAAAGTCCACCCAAGTTTTATGGGATTTGCCCCAAGGGCTCTTTCAATTTGAGTTCTAAGATTTGTCAAACTTATTTTTAAAAATATAATATAAATCTATATTCATTTGTAAAAATGGCGTTATTCTTATATATAAGTTTTAAATTTTAAAAACAAAAAAACAACAAATATATCAAAATTAATATGTATATTCAAATTTTGATAAGTTTATATTAATCTTTCTTACGATATCAAATACGAAAGCCCAAAATTATATATGTATATGTTTATCTTAATTTTATAGACGTGTTTTGAAATTGTGAAAGTCCTTATTATGGGTACTATCTAGATGCGCATTGTTACAAATAGTAATCTCGATGTAGGGTTTTGTTTGCCTGTATAAGGGATATGTGTTTGTTGAAATATAACGAAAATATCGTATCTACGTTAAGGTATTTATAATATTCATATCAATATAAAAAAGAAATTATTATATAAATGTGTTTTAAAATTATAAGAGCCCTTTTAGGCTTAAATTGGGTAATATATACTAGATCAAACTCTTACATTTTTTAGATTTCATTTAATTAATGAATATTGTATTTATTGTTGATATAAAATCATTCCTAGGTTGATATCCAAACACGTCCAACACCACGGTCAGGGTGAAATGGTTGGTTGTAGAGAATATTTTGAATATCAGGGGCGTTGTGGTCATTCTAGAATTACCAAAGCTAGGGTTTCGGGTCCTGCTGACTAGATTTGCTTGCTTTTGTCCTTATATTTAGATACTCTCTGCCCCTTTTGCCCTTGTTCTCCTCTGCTTTCTTCCTCCATTTGCCCAAGCCGTGATCCTATCCTCCCTTGATCGCTGTTTTCATTTCCTTTTCCGTAATAAATCTCGATCTCTACTCCATTTCCTTGTAACAAACACTTCTCTTTTGTCTCTGCTACCTGTCGGATTTCTACATTTGTGTTTAGTCTATGCCCTTGTTTTTTTCTTTGAGTGAAAGCTGGAAGCTCTTTACTCCTTTGAATTTGAATAGTTTTGATTACATCTCAGAAACTTGTGATTTTAACCGGCTAAGCTCATGATCAAGCTCAGAAAGATTGATCGTCTTTTGGGTTTCTTCACTTTCTAGAGATAAGTAGTTTTGATGATGATGGATCCCCAAGAACAAGTGAGTAATATCTTGCTCCACAGATGGGTTTTTGTTTTTTACTTCTCTTTATATGTCTGATTCTATCTTTCCAAACAGGTTTCGGGGTCTGAGAAAATGATTACAGATTCTCAACCAAACAAGGCCGAGCAGCTCAAGAGAAGCTGTGCGGATTGCCACACCACAAGAACACCTCTATGGAGAGGCGGACCAGCTGGGCCAAGGGTGACTGATTGATTAAACACTTCCATTTTCTCTTCAATTTAGGCTCTTCTCTTCATTTGGGTTACTGGGTCTTTGCTGATTTTGATTTTCGTCTTTTCAGTCGCTATGTAATGCTTGTGGGATCAGATACAGAAAACAGAGGAGCGCCCTTCTGGGGTTGGCCACAGGAAGAGGAGAAAAGAATAAGAAAAAGATTAACAGAACCAGTGGCAATAGTGAGCTTGTTTCAGTGAAGCTCAGATTGATGGCTTTGGGAAGAGATATGGTGTTGCAGAGAAGATTGGGATCTGGAAAACAGAGGAGGAAGTTGGGAGAAGAAGAAGAAGCTGCAATACTGTTGATGGCTCTCTCATCTGGTTCTGTATACGCTTAGTTAGAACCTAGAACAAACGGATAAAAAAAAAAGGAGAAAAATGGAAGTGAAAACTGAAAACCCTAACCAACATACCTACCATTGTCTTCTGGTTCTGAGCCAAGTGTTTGACCCATGTTTTACATTCCATAGTTTTGACTTTTGGGCTAGTTTTTGGGAAGGATTGAAAGAAAAAGCAGAGGAAAAATGATCACGGATTAGTAGTAATGGGAAGAATTGAATGCAATGATGTTGATTCTCATTTTGTGTTAGCATACTATTTATCCTTCAATTTCTCTATTAATTTCAGTGTAGTGGTCAAATGCACAAGCCTGGATCATTGATTGGCCTGCAAAAATGTCATTAATTAGAAAATAATGACATTTTTCTTATTAACTACTCATCTCCACTTTCATGCATATATCATCAAAGCATTCCCTTCCTAGATATGTCATTTAGGGTATGTTTGCTTTCATTTTTTGTTCTTTTTAATTTTTATTTTGAGAAATAAATTTCAAATTTATGTTTTTAGAAATGAGTAATCCTCTTAACTCCGAAGTATAGCTTAGGTTGAACATTTCTTTTAAAAGGAAAATTAAGAATAAAGAAACACAGTGAATAATTTTCACCTAAAAAATAGTAGCATTTTCTATTTCAAACATAAGAAAAAGGTTGTATTCTCGCTTATTATCAAAGTGACAGAAGGTTCGAGGTGATCCTACAGGGTGTCGCTGCATGGTTCGACATGCTTCCTCAAGAGCCAGAAGGTGACGTGGCTTCCTCAAAGTTTCTAGCTGATTCTCAAGCGTTCAGGACAAAGCGATGAAGGCGTGAAAGAACCAGAAGGTGCCACCCAAAGTACAGCGTGGCAGTGTGACAGGCTGACACGTCAATTACTTTCAGCACCTGTCTTGCCGCAAGCTCTTTATACACTCCCCCACTCTCTTCACATTCTGTTGAAGTCTCTCTACAATCCCCATTTCGATTAGTTCTGCCAAATCGAGGAAATTAACAGAAGATGCAATCAAGATTAGCAGCTAAAGCAACGACGTCCTATCGGGTCTTCTCCTTGGCCCGAAATCGAGCTATGCCGCGCGGACCCGCCTCTGCCCCAAACAGTGGTCGCACAGCTGACCCAGAAATCTACACTGCAAACCCAGGTATCAAGGAGGACCTCGTTCACCCTAGAGACAACGATGTAAGACTCTTCTTCTTCTTCTTCCCCCTCTCCCTCTCTCCGGTCATTTCTTTGTTTTCTGGGTCATTTGAGACTGAAATTACAGCATATCCTTGTAGAAGATAGACGACTCTCAGCAACGAACAGAGGATGTGAAACCCAGTAAAGAAACAGTGCCATTTGTGCCTCCAAAGCCTCCATATGCCGCCTCCCCAAGGCTAGAAACCACTGGAGTGAACCGTCCGTTGGACCCCATTACCCAGCAAAAACGCAGCATAAGTACAGATGCGATCTGCGCTGGAGTAGACGGAACACCATTGCCAAACAACGAAGAGGGTGAGCAGAGACGACGAGAGGTGGAAGAAGAAGATTACAGGGCTTATTACAGCCACCACAAAGCGTCACCGCTGTCAGAGATTGAGGTGGTTGACACCAGGAAGCCAATTACGAGAGCCACTGATGGAACGTACGGGGACCACGAAGGCGATAAGGTAGTGATCGGTTGGTTGCCGGAGCAGCTTGATACGGCGGAGGAGGCGCTGCAGAGAGCTAATGAGATATGGAAACAGTCGGCCATGAGAGGTGATCCTGATTCTCCTCAATCCAGAGTTCTGAGAGCTCTGCGTGGTGACTACTGAGTAAATTGAAAATGGAAATGGTGCTCGCAATGAACGAGTAAATCTAAGATGAAAATGTTTTTTTTTTTTTAATTTTTGGTAATTATCTGTCTTGGTTTAAACTTTAAAGTAAATATGTACAAATAATATGTGTTTGATATAATATTTTTTAAAAAATATATAAGAATAATGTGGCCACGATGACTTGGAACAACAAATTTTCTAGGCAAAACCCAATGTCCACCTTCTTAAGGTTCTGGATGGTCTCTCTTTCTGATACTGTTGACTGTTGACTTTCTTTCTCAGTTTTATTTTTGACAAATGTATTTTAAAATAGATGTCAAAGTAACTTTTGAAAACCATTCTTTAAAATCAATTTTCAAAAGTAACCTTGAAAATTATATTATTAAAAGAATTTTAAAACTTTTTCAAATTATTACCGAAAATATTTTATAAAAAATTATTAAAAATATGTCAAATTTGTTAGCTTATGAGTCCTTTCCATTTTGTTCCCTTGATTCTTGTGGCTGTGAGCATTTGCAAAAACATAAACGCAGACACATCTGATCTAATATCGACAGAAGACGAAATATTATTAACATGGAATGGAAGAATGGAACAACAATAATAGAGAGGAAAGTTGACAATCTTTATTTTCCCCACATCTAGCTTAAGATATATAAACAACATATTAGCATAAAATTACGCATGAAGTTGACAAACTGCTTCAGTCACCATTGCCGCTGCCAGATCCGCATCGAAGCTGCAGATGTTTTTTTTTCCTTTTTCTTTTTCATTTGATCCAGCTGGTTTATACATGATTATCTTTTTGGTTGTTTTAGAAGAGGTAGAAGAAACTGAGGGAAAGAAAAATGGAAGAAACAATGGGGTGGTTTTTGAAATGAGCGGAGTTGGAAAGGGAAGAAGGCGGAGGAGGGCTGTAATAGTAAAATGGAAAGTAAGGGAGAATTGGGTACCATCCACCGCCACCTCCTCCGCCTCCGCTGCCGCTACCACCAATGGGAGGGAGTGGCGGAGGGAACTGCAGGCTGTCAGGTGGTGGCGGGCAATCGGAGACGGGGGAAGAAGGTGGTGGTGGTGGAGCAGGAGGAGGAGGGCAGAGAATTGTGGGAGGAGGAGGCGGTGGGGATGGAGGCAGCGGCGGGGGAATGGGCTGACAAGGGTTGCTGCACTCAGAGCACATTGTGCATGAGATTTGGCCCTTGGACATTGTTGATATTGTTGTAGTAGCCACTGAGAATATGATTGAAGAAATGAAGACGAACAAGAAAGGGAAGAAAAGGGTGAATAATGGCTGTGGAGTCGCCATTTCAATGGCTGACACTGGGAGATAGTATTTACTGAGATGAGAAGAAGGGCAGTCTAGTAGAAGAAATGGGGATTGAGAGGGAGAGTGTACTGGAGATAAGAGAGGGAGGAGGAAGAAGACAAGAGTGGAAGTAAGATGAGAGGAGAAGAATGCAAGTGTGTTGATGGCCTCTCCATTCATACATGTGAATTATCCTCTATGTCACCATTATCAAAACAAACCAACAAATTCCACACCCTTCTATTCCCCAAGATTAAAATCACCCACATCAATTTTTTTAAGAGTAGTAACTTCCCAAGGTATTGTTGGTGTTGGACACAGCCCTACAAATACCATTCCACAGTATATATAATTTGAGATATATACACGTGGGGGCCGGATCCTTCTATTCCGATTCTTGATCTTATCCAGCGGATTTTTAGTCAATGACCAGGCCATGGGATTGGACCGCTTGCAGTCCACCCTGTCATTTATCAATAAAACACCTCCACTTCATGCCTTTCAAAACATACCGCCAAAGCAATTTGAAATCAAATTTTCAATTTTCAAAAATACTTCATAACAACACTTAAAACATTAAAACACCACAGCATTCGTCGTTCTCACTCGAAATTGTCTGAAGAAATGGCTCCTGCGAAGAGCAAGGCCTCAGATCTGTCTTCCACGCCTCACCCACCTTACTTCCAAGTCTTCTCATCTTTCCTTGATTTCTGTTTTTGTTTTTTCGCTTGCGTTTCTTTTCATTTCTGTGCTTTTTGGAATGGATGTGTCTCATTTTTTTTCTTTTTAATTTTAACAGATGATTTGTGAAGCGATATCGTCATTGAAGGAACGAACGGGCTCGAGCCAGCAAGCGATTTCGAAGTTTATCGAGGAGAAATACAGCGGGACTCTTCCTCCAAATTTCAACAAACTACTTTCAGTGCAGTTGAAAAGGTTTGTGAAATCAGAAAAACTGGTCAAAGTGAAGAACTCCTTCAAAACTGCTGCCACAGAGAAGGCGAAATCATTGAAGAAGAAGACGGATGCAGTGGAAAACACCGAGAAGAATGCAGCGAAGAAGATAACGAGTAACGCAGTGAAAACGAAGCCGCTAGATGGGGTGAAGACCCCGGATATTTTGAAGAAGAAGAAGAAGGCAGAGAAAGGCGCAAAGGGATCGGCGACGGTGACGAAGAAGATGAAGCGTCTGAGTCAGGTTAAGACTCCGGAAGCAATGAAGAAGGCTCCGACTCCTGTGAAGAGGAAGACTTCCAAATCCGCAATTTCTTCAAGACCTCCACTCAGAAAAAGGTAGAACAGTATCTATCTATCTATATATAACAGAAGAAGTTTTTCTTTGAGAAAGCCTTGTAGGGAAAACCATCTCAGAGCGTGTGATGGGAAAATGCTGCTTTTATTTTACCTTTTGCCCTAAAAAATTTGGTTGTAGTCTTGTAGATGAAGATCATGAATGGTATCATGGGTTGTCGTTGGGTTTTCTCTTTTTGTGTGTTCATCAAGGCTTCATCACATGCAATGAAAAATCAGTAAGGAATTGCACTTTCTATGATTCAAATCTGTGATTGTCATATCATTAATTGAACATGCCATAGAAGTTAGGGCAGACCTTTTGATCGATTAGCTGGTGATGAGCTGGACTTTGAAGCAACCATTAAATGGGTTTGCCACCACCCAAACCGACCTTTTCGTACCAAGTCACTATCCTGACCAAAAACAGAACATGGCCATTTTTGTTAACACATAACTTAATGAATACACTCTTATACTTAAACCTCTCGTTATTTCAACTATCATCTTTAAATGGAAATAATGAGAATATCAATAATCACAAATAGATCGATACTTCGAATTTCTCGATGTATTGGATATATCAAAGATGTATTGGATATATCAAAGATATGATCGATTAGCTGGTGATGAGCTGGACTTTGAAGCAACCATTAAATGGGTTTGCCACCACCCAAACCGACCTTTTCGTACCAAGTCACTATCCTGATCAAAAACAGGACATGGCCATTTTTGTTAACACCTAACTTCATGAATACACTCTTGTACTTAAACCTCCCGTTCTTTCAACTATCATCTTTAAATGGAAATAATGAAAATATCAATAATCATAAATAGATCGGTACTTCAAATTTCTCGATGTATTGGATATATCGAAGATGTATTAGATATATCGAAGATATATTGATGAATATTTTTAAAAAATATAATGATAGGGGTAAAATTGATCAAAATTTATAAAAATATAAGAAAAATTTTATAAAAATATAATTAGAAGTATAATATGTATTTTAAAGTTGTTTTATTAAAAAATTTGATATATGTATAATATGATTAATTATATTTGATAATAATATTGAATGCATCGATAAAAATATGAATTTTATAAGTGTATATTTATTATTAAATTATATCAAATATTATTTTATAATAATATTATGATATTTGATTATAATATATCGAATTTTAAAATATATATTAACATTAAAATTATGATCCATTTAATTCAATTGTATTAAATGATATAAAATAAATTATGATATATATATATATATATATAATTTTTTAATATTTAATTAATTTATTAATGATATTAAAAATACTATGAAGAAAATTATTATGATAATTTTTATATTTTTTATAATCAATTAAAAGAAATTTTTGTATTTAATTATAAAATAATTATAATTAATTTACTCTTTAAAATATTCTTTAAATATTTTCTTTATATGATGACTTTGGATATATATTTTTAGTACATGATATTTAACAAGGGGCAAACTTGCTCTAATGGTAAGATGAGTTGAACCCCAAACAAAATCAATATTTTTAATAAAGCATTGTAGCAAAGGGTATTGTAACTCTATTATAGCAGAGCACTTTAGCGCGTTTGACCATCATTGACCTATATTGACCATCCGATATATTGCAAAAAATCGTCGATTTTTTCCAAAATTTTCTCAAAACAATATTTCTCTACCAAATATAATTTTCATAACCTCCTATATCATCGATATATCTTGATATTTTCTTCATGCTTTTTTTTTATTATGGATAAGACTCCCAAAGTACATGGATTTTATTATCTTGAAATAGACTCTAGAAGTTAGAAGAAGGTTGTATATTAAAGTTTATTAACGAACCAGATGGGCCAATAAAAACCTCTGGACCTGCGACATATATCTCGATATTTTTCTTCATGCATTTTGGATTCTGGTTACTCTGGAAGTTAGAAGAAGGTTGTACATTAAAGTTTATTAACGAACCAGGGCCAATAAAAACCTATGGACGTGGGTACGAGTTAGGGAGGAAATGATGGAAGGATATATATCCCACTCAGATATCGTTATACATGAAGTGGCAATTGCTGGTTAGCTAATGACATCATTATGAAATTGAATCATCAGAGAGAGGGAGAGAGGATCATATAGGATCTGATTTTGGCTGCAATTGGATATGGATTTTGGTTTTAGTGTGAGAGACTTGGAACCACTGTTTTAGGCTTTTAGCTTTTTATAATGGGTCATGATGGCATGGTCCCGTCAATTTGAAACTTATTCTGATTTTGTTTTTCTTTTTTCATACTAGTGGCCGCTGATATTTCCAACATGATACACGTCCCAAGTGTGATGAAAAGTGTTGAAAAATGTGTTACATGTAAAATTCTTTGAACATTTAGCTATCACTCGTGATAAACAACGGAAAAATATTTCATACCACACCATCCGTAAGAGTTAATCATCGTAATGCTTTGATTTAATTCAACGATTAGATTTTATTTTGGGGAAGGCTCCCGAGGGAGCCACCCCAATGGTAACATTTCTAAAAATAAAAATTACAATTTCTTAGCACAAATATGATGAATGAGTGGTCGAGAATTGGCCTGCACCAGAAGGGTGTCGGGTGGGACGGCGGTGATCATGCCGGTGGCACGACCCATGTCTTGCCATAAAAAATATTGAACCAATTTGATATGGGTGGAACCGTGGAAGAGCACGCACATTGGCTTTAGTTGGGATAGTATACTTTCATATTCCAACATGTAATATAATAAGGCTAGGATCCATAAAACAAGTACTGATTGTATGACAATGTCTATAATACTTAATGGCTTAACTTCAATTATTAAGTCATTTCACCCACGTACCTTTCACATTGCTTTAAGACATAAGTAATTTGTTCTAGAATTGTTTGATTTACCGCCTTTTTAGAGACAAATTTATGGCAATAAAAAAAGTTTTTTTTTTCTTTTATGAAAAAAGCTTTATTTCTTGTTTCAGTTTTCAACTTACTATAATACTTAAATTTAATTCTCGGACAAAATAAAATCAAATTTATTTTTTATTTAATAAAAATATCTTATAAATAAATATATGAAAATTCTTACTATATGATACAACATATAAATCATTTTAAAAAAATCTTCGATAAATAAAATATTTTTAATTTTTTAAATAATAATGATTTTATATCGTATTTTATATAAATTTATTTATTATTATTTTTTAAATAAAATTTTTATTAATTGACATCAATAATAAAATAAAAAATAAAATATTAATTCTCATTATATTTATATATATATATTTTAAAATAGGTTAAGATAAACCCGACTCTTCTCCAAATATAATTATATTTAAAAGGAGTCCGATTGCAATTTGAGTTCAAGTGCAACTGGTCCACCCACGTGCCTATCACGATCCAGACGTTGAGTGAAGTGATCAGTAACCACCCAATTTTTTTTCCCAAGAATTCTTCGAGAATCAAGGAAGTGAAAGATACCCCTTGACTCCCTGCAGTAAATGGCAGCTCAATTAATTCACATTAAAATATAAATAATACATCTACGTTTAATAATCTTATTATTTAAATATTTAATTCTCCACACACCGGCCCACATGCCTCTGCCATCAACAGTCATTCGGACCATTAAAAATCTAATTGGCCCCACAATATCATTAAATATTAATTATTTTATTATTAATTTTTAATTATACCCATACCATAAAAGTTTAATTAAAGGCCTTCATTTTTTATTTTTTTTTAACTTGATAATGACTCCATATTCGATCAGAATGATTCCATTCTGAAAATGACCAAATTCCCACCACATCTAACTAGTTGAAAATTTGTCTTTCTGCCATGTCAGCAATTAGCTAATTAATTAATTAATTTAATTTTCATTAAAATAGGTACATGGGTTGTCACAAACTTACACGTATTTACTCTTTATTAATTATTTACTCCAATCTCAAGTAATCCATCCATTCGCTTAACTTGGAATCTTTTACAGATGCCCGCAACTCTTCTCAATCACAAGTTTCTTATAAGATAAACCTAACCACTTAAGTCTACAAATCATAACTAAACTTAAAGTCTAACTATTAATCATAATAGCATTAAGATGGAAGTATGGAAATATTTCTCAGCTCGGTTTGCTTTTCCAAATTCAGTAATTAAATCATCTCATAGCATTATAAAAGACAAAAATAGAAATCTATTAGACCTATATAAATACAAATAAAGTTAATTAAAAATAAAAATACATTATTTTTATTAAAATTTATAATTCATCTATAATTATTATGAAACCACTACAATCTTAATTCTTATTGTTCTAATACCCGTAAATAGATTTTAAAATTTATTTATTTTTATTTTTATACTTTTCTAAATGAAAAAGTTTTCATAATTCCAATATTCTTTTGAATATTTTATTTTAGAAAAATATAAGGATGAACTTTATTAGAGCATGACTTCTAAATTAAATAAAGTTTATTATCGAATATAAAAAAAAAAAAAGAGAAGTTACGAGCTTTTTTGACTTTGTAATTTAAAAGCAATTTTATATTTTAAAAAATTACAGACAATGTATGGTCATTATTTTTTATAAATAATTTTTAAAATAAAATAAAATATAAAATAATTTAAGAAAATAAATAGTAGTTATTTTTATCAATTTTTAAAAGTTGAAGAAAAACATGAATTCATTTAATCATATTTTTTTAAAACTTGTTTTTAAAAATTATTTTTAGGTTAAAAAAATAAAATAAAAACTATATTATCTCAAATGAAATAATATCTTAATGAATTATATCCAACAAAATAAATATTATCACATTTATATTTAATTTGTAAAAATAAAAAAAAAAACTAAATATATCCATGAGATATATTGTACCTAATATGATATTATATACTTATATTTAATTTGTAAAAAAAATGAAAAATATATTGTGATTAAAATTTTTAAGTTTATAAATAGAAATATTATTATTTTTAAATTAATAACTACAAGTTTAACTTTTTTTAATAAAAATTATTTATGGTACAAAATGAGAGTATTATATCTAGGAGTTTTTATTAAAAATAGGAAATAGTCAGTGATGAGTGGAATGATCCTATCCCATTTATCCGATCATCAATCAAACGTAGAGCATTGTCGTATATGTTGTCCGATGTTATCCAGATCCAGGCCATAAATAACATATTGAATCTCGTCAAAACGACATCGTTTGCCAATAATAGTGCAAGCTGCACACTCCTTTACCGAATCAGTAAAAGAAATAGATAAATAAATAAAATTAACTCAACCGCCGCTCGAGCGCGTGTTTACCACTCCGATTTTTTTTTACAGCGGTCAAACTGTAGGGCGAAAGTAGCGGAGGCGTGTGAGGCACATGACTTGTAGATCCAACGGCTTGGATGGCGCGTAGAGACCACGTGCTGTTGCAACTACATGCATTTAATAGAGAGAGCGACAGTCGTGAAAAATGCTGGTGAGTATGCGTAGCTCATAAATGATCACCACCCTCGCTTTGTTATTAAATCACCAAATTCCAACCTCCATAGCCACATATCACGATTTTCTCTCTCTAGATTTCGGATTTTCCAGAGAGAAATCCCTCTCTAGGTATTGGGAGTTTTAGGGAGAGAGGCGATGGAGGTAGAGAGTGTGAGCGTGTTCCGAGGACTGAGATCCTTCTGGGCGAGAAAAGGAGGGTATGTGCGCCTCAATGGATCGGGAAGGAGGAAGAACCGGGTCGAGCTTGCTCGGCTCGGTTCCAACCGTCGACGGCGGTTCTGGCGGATCAAGCCTAAGCTCCGCTTCTTCAGAATACCTTCTCCAAAGAAGTTCTTTATATGGCTGCGCGACGCGTACGTGAAGATGATGCTGGGGTTCGCCAATTCGAGAGTTATGAGCAGCGGCTACAGCGGCGTCTTGGGCGATGGCATTGGCGGCTTTGGGCAGCGACCGCCAAAGGAGTACGATGAGAAGATGATCATAGAAATCTACAGGTCGTTGGTTATGGCTCAGGGTCTGGCTCCGCGCGACGTCACCGCAATCGGTTCGGTAGTCCATTTCCGGTAAGTATGCCAAATTTACCGGATCGTAGGGCGGGGTTTTACTTGGTAATTGGAATTTTTTTTTTTTAATAAGTTGTAAAAATAATATTACAACTCTAGCGTCGAATCTCTCTTCTTGAATCTCGCCTTGGGAAGAAAAAAATTTAAAAAGAAAAAAAAAAAAAGTTCGATTTTGAATCTCAAATCCTTAATCTTCGAGCCGTTTAATTTTATTATTATTATTATTTAATTTTTGAATCAAATTAAAACTTTCAACCAACACATATGGATGTAGCCTTCCCTGTAGAAGGGAATATTTACATGTGGCAGACCAAATTTTAGGCCAATACGAACACTAATGTTGTACTAAAATTGATACAACACATAATTATACTTATTCAGTTATTTGAAGAGAGATTGTTAGCCGTACCCATTTGGCCTATTTGGTGGAGTGAGTTTGTATTTCTCTTGTCGGAGAAGCAACTGGACAAGGCGAAGTCATCATTTCTCCTACCTTTAATAATAATAATTTTATTTATTTATTTGAGTTAGTGGTGGTTAAAGAAAGAACAGAGAATATATGAAGGGAGATTCAATAGTGGGTTCATAATGATGACGGAGAGACGATGTTTTTTAGGATAGGTATTAAGGTCTCCATTCACGTGCTTTTACTTTTTTTCAATGCCTTAGTCAAAATTCTTAATTATTACGCCTGTTCTGTTCTAATCATTCGTCTCCACGTCGTGGGGACAAGGCCTCATGTAAGAAGGCCGAAGGCCGAATACGTCAAATTTAAGGTGACAATTTGGTATTTTTCCCTTTGTTGGAAGAATCGGAAGTGCTTTGGATTTATCTGTTGTAAAAAAAATTATTTTATACTTATAATATTTTATAAAACAAATATTTACAAACATCTCAAATTTATTCTTAAATAACATATTTTCATAAAAAAATTTTAAAATTATTTTCAATATTATAATTTATTACAGGAGCTTTTTTTTTTTAAAAAAAAAAAAACTATTTATAAAAGTAGCTTTCAAATAGGGTCTCCGAGCCTCTCTAAGAGTACTATTCCTTGTAAAAAAAAAATTTAATTTAATAACCAACATGAACATATTGATAATAAAGGTTATTTTTAATTAAATAAAAAAATTAAATATTTTGATTTTTTTTTATTTTATCATAGAACAAATACCACCCAAATGATTTTCTTGAAAAGCTTTTCTAGACAATAAGAAAGTTTTAATCAAAATTATTTTAAAATGATTCTTTTAGAAATAATAGAAGCTTGTTTTAAAGAAGATAACTATTTTTAAAACTTATTTAAAATATCTAGTATTAAAAAAGGTAATATTTTAAAATTTTGAAAATTTGATAGGAATTTTTAAGAATGTAAAGCAATTTCTTAGCTTTTTGTTTAAGATTTGCTTCATCTATTTGATGTGAAAATAGGAATAATCTAACCTACTTTTGTTTTGATCATTTAGTAAAAATCAAGGCAAACTTTATCTTGAAAGATTGGCAATTTTGACGTTGTAACTAGTACTAATAATTTTTTTTTCTAAGGTGGAGAGCTTTGCTTAACCTTATTTTATTTTTTAGTATTGTTTAAAGGCTCATTTTATGCCCAAAAAGGATGGTACATCAAGTTCTTGATGTCAAACTTATTTATGTAAGTAATTTTTATTTTTATTTTCATTTAGGATATGCTAAGAACTTTTCATTTTTATCTGCAAATATTGGGAATTTGTTTCAATTAGTAGAAGTTTATCACTCTTTAAATTCACTTAATTTTTTTTCCCTTCTATGACAAATATATTTCATCAAACATCTTTCAAGGCTTTTCTTGGTTATTAAAGTATATTTTAGGGCCTATCAGAATATCGAAGTCTACTTTTTTGATGCCTATAAAAAAAGACATCATCAATTAGATGTTGTTAAATATATAACTAAAGTCTCCTTGTTTTATATTTAAGTTATATGCGTTTAATATCATATACGAGTCTTAGTACTGTATGTCTTGATATGATTATTTTATACATCGATCTCATTCTTTTATACTTTTACCCTATTTGTTTGTACCTTGATCCCGTATATTTATACTTTTGCTTAATGACCTGAATTTCAACATACAATACCAACAACCTGGATTCAAAATTTGGTAGATATCGAATTCATTACCTTAGCACATTTTCTTACCATTGTTATAAAGAGTACCATAATGTAGATTCTGAAACATCAATTGGTTGTTGAAGCCCGCAAAAAAGGAGCAAATTCACCTTTGAATTGATTGTGAAAGTTTGATTATTCTATGTCTCTTTAGGAGTTATTATTAAAACGTTAAAAGTCGTTGCAATGTTTCTCCTGAGATTGTGCGATTAGGGGAATTAATTATTCGTGTCATAATGTTGGAAAATTGGTTTTAAGAAAATGACTCAAAACCACTTATAGGTGAATGGAAAATGACATTTGTTCCAAAAAAATACATGTTCTTTTGAAAAGATGTATCCGACGTGGTAAGAGACAACCTTTTCAACGTACATGTTTGGTCTCTTTAACACACAACCCCACCAAAAGTCACCACCTACAACTATAAGTAGGAGAACCCTGATAGCATTTCTAATTCATTCATTACATTTTCTCTATTCCTTCTCTTTAGTCCCTCGTACAAGAGAATGCTTGTTCTATCTTAGGAGTAAATAATCTTTTACACTATAAGCATTTAAGTAGGGTGAAATATGTTTTTAAGAACTCAAAGTCAAACTTTAAACTCGATTAACTTATTGTTTGCGAGTTTTATCTTATTTCATTTTTAGTATTTTGTTATAAAATCTACTTATTAATTTGCACAACGACATCATTTTTCTGTAAAAAAAAATAGTGAAAATTTACTTAAATATAATTGGTTTAATAATTGTGTTAGAGTGACCTGATATAAATACGACTCATTAATTATATGGAGAATATGACATGATTTGCTGAACTCATTTAATGAATGAGTTAAAGTTAAATTATGAATTTTGAAGAATTATGAATTTTGAAATACTTTTTAACTGATAATTAATTTAATTATTAATTTTAATTATAATATGTTTAGAATATGGAAAGTAAACTGAAAATTTGGTTTTATAAATGTTTATTTTTTTTATTTAATGTTTTAATTATAAAATCTTTTTAATCTTTGTGATGAAATATATAAAATTTTACTTAAATTATTAAATTTTCAACTATATATTATTTTATAATTTTGAAAGTATTTTAAATTTTTATAATTTCTAAATGTATAAAATTAATAAATTTTTATGAATTAAATAAGTCATGAACATTTCATTTTAAGAAGATTACGTGAACGAATTAAATGAAACAATCAAATTTAAACACAACTCGTTTATTAAAATGAACTACACAAGTTGACATAATAACAATACAAATATGATTACATTTAATTTGAATGAATTAAATTTATGTTATTTTTTTTAATTATATTGTTGTGTCATGTGAAAATTGTCACTTAAACCTACCTAAAAGAGGCTTGAATGGTTGCACCAAGAATGTTCTTAACCTAACCCACCTAAACTCTTGAGCAAAGATGCCCTTAAGGGTCTGAAGCCTTAAGAGGCAAACAATGTACAAAAAGTAAGGTTAGTGATTTATCAACCTTAGCCCACTTAAACTTTTAGGAGGTGAATGCCTTAGATGGTCATTTACTTCATGAGGGAAATGTAGTGAAAAGTAAAGGTTAAGGATTCTCAACTGAAGTTGATCACTTGAACCCAATGCCCTTTAAGGGTCACTTGCTTTGGAAGGCAAATGAAGTGATCAAATAAGTAGGGTATAAGATTTCTCAACTTGAGCACATTTAAACCCTTATAGGATAAATGCCCTTGATAGTCTCTTGCCCTAGGAGGTGAATAAAGTGAGAAGGAGAGGATAAGAGATTTTTTGACTTGGACCTAATTAAGCTGTAAGGTGATGAATCCTCCGAGGGTCTATTACCTTAGGAGGCAAATGAAATGAGTGGGGTAGTCATGAATATCTTGGCCTAAAGCCCACTACAATCCACAGATGCATGCCCTTTTATGAGTTCCTTGCCTTAGGAGGTGAAGGAAGTGAAAAAGAAAGGATTAGGTATGAGATTCTTAAATTCGTCCCTCATACCTAACGATTAGAACTTAGTATAATAATTCTAAATAAAATTCTTTGGTAACCCAAAAATTGTCACTAAATATTAAAAAAATAAAACAAAATGGAAGATTGTGACCTTTGATCTTAAATTTTTGTATGGGCTTCTAATAATTGTGTGGTAAAATCGACTTATTAATTTGCACAACGACATCATTATTAAGTAAAAAATAGTGAAAATTTACTTAAATATAATTGGTTTAATAATTGTGTTAGAGTGACCTGATATAAACACGACTCGTTAATTATACAGAGAATATGACATGATTTGTTCAACTCATTTAATGAATGAGTTAAAGTTGAATAATGAATCTTGAAATACTTTTTAACTAGTTTAAATATGAAGTTTTAATTTTATAAATGATAATTAATTTAATTATTTAATTTTAATTATAATATGTTTAGAATATGGAAAGTAAATTTTTATTTTGATTTTGTAAATGTTTATTTTTTTTATTTAATGTTTTAATTATAAAATTTTTTTAATCTTTGTGATGAAATATATAAAATTTTACTTAAATTATTAAATTTTCAACTATATATTATTTTATAATTTTGAAATTATTTTAAATTTTTATAATTTCTAAATATATAAAATTAATAAATTTTTATGAATTATATAAGTCATGAACATGTCATTTTAAGAAGATTACGTGAACGAATTAAATGAAATAATCAAATTTAAACACAACTTGTTTATTAAAATGGATCACACAAGTTGACATAATAAGGATACAAATATGATTACACTTAATTTGAATAAATTAAATTTATGTTATTTCTTAATTATATTATTGTGTCATGTGAAAATTGTCACTTAAACCTGCCTAAAAGAGGCTTGAATGGTTTCCCCAAGGATGTTCTTAACCTAACCCACCTAAACCCATAAGCAAATATACCCTTAAGGGTCCAAAGCCTTAAGAGGCAAGTAAATGACGAAAAGTAAGGTTAGTGATTTATCAACCTTAGCCCACTTAAACTTTTAGGAGATGAATGCCTTAGATGGTCGTTTACTTCATGAGGGAAATGAAGTGAGAGGTAAAGGTTAAGGATTCTCAACTGAAGTTGATCACTTGAACCCAATGCCCTTTAAGGGTCACTTGCTTTGGAAGGCAAATGAAGTGATCAAATAAGTAGGGTATAAGATTTCTCAACTTGAGCACATATAAACCCTTATAGGATAAATGCCCTTGATAGTCCCTTGCCCTAGGAGGTGAATAAAGTGAGAAGGATAGGATAAGAGATTTCTTGACTTGAACCTAATTAAGCTTTAAGGTGATGAATCCTTCGAGGGACTATTACCTTAGGAGGCAAATGAAGTGAGTGGGGTAGTCATGGATATCTTGGCCTAACCCTACTTCAATCCTTAGAGAATGTATGCCCTTTATGAGGTCATTGCCTTGAGAGGTGAAGGAAGTGAGAAAAAAATGATTAGGGATTTCTCAACCTAAGCCATTCTGAACCCCTTAGGCAATAAATGCCCTTCAAGGTCCCTTGTCTTAGGAGGTAAATGAAGTGAAAGAAGTAGCTTAGGGATTTCTTACCTCAACCTTCATGAACCCTTAGGCAGTGAATGCCTTAAGGGTTCATTTATTTAGGAAGTGAATGAAGTAAAAGGCAGAGGGGTGGGAATTTCTCAATGCTATGAAGAAGTCTTCATGTTTTCATAATAAGAAGAACTCAAAATATCGCTTGAATAATGATATTAGAAAATAATTGGATTGAGAATATCCTTCCCTATATTATGTTGCAATGAAAGAATCCCATACTATCAAGGCGGCTTTCATGTTTTCATAACAAGAAGAACTCAAAATATCACATGGAGAATAATATTAGAAAATAATCGGACCGAAAAGATCATTCCCCATATAATGTTGCAATAAAAGAATCTCATACCATGAATGCATCTGTCATGTTTTCATAACAAAGAGAGCTCAAAATATGGTATGGATAATGATATTAAAAAGTAATTGGACTAAGAAGATATTTCCCTATATAATGTTGCATTGATAAGTGTAACGCCCCAAGCCCAATTTAGGGGTAAAATCATAATTTAGAAATTATTAATTAATTAAAATAATTTAATAAGGGTAAAAAAATCTTTTTCGTATTTAAAACCCCTATATATAAATTGGATTTTTTATACCGTCTCTATTTAAAAAACCCTTTTATATAGAGATCAGAAATATCAAAGAGCATAGGGCTAAAGATTTAGACGTTTAGGGTTTGAAGATCAATTTTTTAGGTGAAATTTTTAATCCTTAAATTAATATTTTATATTCGTTAATTAGTTTTGAACACTTTAGATATTCTTTGAAATATCTCAATTTTGATTAGAGTTCGTTTAATTAATTTATAGGTCAAAGAGATTAAAAATTTATAAACATAGTTTGATTTATTCATGGAGATCGATAGATTTTGTTTACTCAAATGAATAGATCTAGAATAATAATAATAATAAATAATTAAAATAAGATTAGCGTGTTTTTCTGGAACGGTGAAGAAAAAATAATAATAATGTAGATGTGTGTCGTGTAACAGAGGGTTTAAAAGAGAAAAAAAAAAATCAAAAACAAAAATGCATGTGGACGTCCAAGAAAGAAGAAAAACAAAGTGTTATTATTATAATAATATGTGTAGTTGGTGGCTTGGAGTAATGGTGTTGTCGGGTCTTTGAAAGTAATAATATATATATAATGGGGTGTAGAGGTGGAATTGCGGTTAAGTGACAGTTGGATTATGGGAACAATAATAATAATAATAATAATAATAATAATAATAATAATAATTTCTTGTATATGTTTTAATTTAATTTAAGTATATAAAGAAATAAATAGGGAGGGTAAGATTAGGAAAGAAAATGAATTTTACAATAATTTGGAAACTCAGTAAATTAATTTATTATTGTTTAATAAGTTGAAAATAATATTGGGTAGTAATAATATTAGCATGAGAAATTAATTAGGATCTCTAATACTAAATGGAATATTTTTAAGATTGTTAAATTTTTACCTTTAGATAATTGTGTATGATATTATATTAGGTGAAGAGTAAATTCGTCAAGCTAAATACTTCAAGTTTTTTAGTGTTTCTTCAAGGTAAGAGAAATTAATGTAGAATTTTATAAAAGAAAATAATTTTCTTTTTTTTATTGTATTTTGAAATGTGTAAAAATATTATTTTTATCTTTACGCATGGATCAAATATGTGTTTTGTATGGAAAATATATTTGAGCATTTTCTTTGTTTATAAAAAATGAAAAATTGAGGAGATATGATATTTTGTTTTATAAGTTTAAATTAATGAAATAAAGTGTTTGACTTTGGATTATATGGTCCTAGTCAATGGGTTATAATAGTTAATATTATATGACCCTAGTTGACGGGTTATAATAGTTGATCTTATGACCCTAGTCAATGGATTATAATTGTTGACATTTGGTTTTGTTCACCTTAACTAGAATAAATTTGAAACTAGCCACTAATCTGTGAAGTTTCATCTAATTGAGCATCATTTGTTATTTGATAACCAGAGTAAAGATATTTTGAATGCATTTGATTTGGTTTTGATGAGAAATTGTTTTGAAATGGATATGAAAAAGTTTTGTTAAAAAGTTTGAATGTATTAGTATTTTGAACTCAAAATTTTTTATGAAAATAAGTATATGTTATATCTCCTATTTGCAAGTATGATTGAAAATATTTGATCCATGAAACTGTATTAATGTTCCTTATTGGGCTTTGAGTTCATCCACATTTGTTAATAGTCTTTCAAGTAACCTTAGTTCGAGTGAGGAGTGACCGTTAGAAGGAAATTTGGTTTTATTATGACATTTTTTTAAACTCTCTTTATTTTGGACATTGTTTAGATTTTAAAACTTAATTCTCATTTGAATTATTTTGAATTCGGAGTTATTTAGATAATAACACTTGGTTGATGTATTAGTTTTTTTTTTTTAAGTTGATACTTGGAGATTTTAGAATTTTATCATACTACTCTAAATAGGAATTTGGTAATTCAGTTACAAGATGAATATTGTGTTGTTTCCATTTTGAGCATTTAGGTTTGAGGTATGAAATGATCGTCATGTCCTTAGAATGGGTTTTGGGGCGTGACAATAAGCTAGTCAACCAATGTAATATTCATGATGCTATCCATTAATAGGGTTGTCACATATAGATAGGGATGGCAACAGGGCGGGTTTTTCCGGGTACCCGCCCCGCCCCGCCCCTAATGGGACGGGGTTTAAATTTAATAAACGGGTTTTAAACGAGTATGAGATTTTTTTTTTTAACCCGGGGCGGGTTTGAGTATTGCCCCATCCCGCCTCGCCCTGCCCTGTTTGCATATAAAATTAAATTTAATTTAAATTTTAAAATTAATTTAATTTAAATTTTAATTTTACTATTTTTAATATATAGATAATAATAAAAAATTTAATAAAATAAGTTATAAAAAATATAATAATTTTATTATTTATAAAATATATTTATTTTAATGTAATTAAAAAATTTAAAAGTAATTTTTGAAAAAAAATGTTAAACGGGACGGGGATGAGAATTATTTTTAATTAACGGGGCGGGGTTGGGATAAGGGCGACCTGTCCCGAACCCACCCCGTTGCCATTCCTATATACTGACAAGGAGCCAAAGCTCTGAAAATAAATGCTCCATTTGCAGTAGATTATTTTTAATTAAGGTGGATAAACGTCTAGAGAGCCATGTATACCTTAAGTTTCGTCCCTCATACCTAACAAGTAGAACTCAGTATGATAATTCTAAATAAAATTCTTTGGTAACCCAAAAATTGTCACTAAATATTTAAAAAATAAAATAAAATAAAATAGACTGTGACCTTTGATCTTAAATTTTCGTATGGGCTTCCAATAACTGTGTGGTGTGGCCTTCTTTGTGAGGTTGTGTTAGCTTGTGTGGAGTTTGGATTGGCCTAAACAATGATTCTTAAATGGGTTGATTACGCAAACCTATATTGGGCTTTGTTACAATAGGCCCACATCTAAGCCCAAACTTTTCATATTGTGTTTCGATTTGGGCTCTTTCGGCTAACTTCGGCCACCCGGGCCTGTCGTCGGATATATGTGCCGCATGAGGTTCTTATTTCTATTGGAACAATGCTATTAACATCAATGCTTAAAAACATGAAGACCTTGTTTCGAATATATTCCTTATTTTTTGTTTTAGCTGAAAGTTACAGGTAAATTTAAAGTAACATGTTAATATTATAAAATTTTTAACATAAGTCAAAATAAACCTTTTATACCATTAAGTTCTTCACAGATTATACCATTAAGACCTCTGAAATGACTGTCAGTTTAGAACAAGACGACCAAGTCATAAGACTTCTAGATAACAGATCCGTTGAAAAGCATAAGAAAGATGGCTATAATTTCATACACTTTGGTATGATTCAAGTAGCAGCTAAGCCTTTGACAAGATTAGGTTTAAACACCGCTATTGTCATGTGTTTAAGGGATAATAGGCATCTCGAATATAGAGATTCTATTATAGGCGCAGTCCAAGCTGGACTGAATGATGGCCCAGTTTATTTCCAGTGTTATCCTAACTTCACAGTTAGATTAAGAGATGCAGACATCTTAGATTCAGTTGTCCTGCATATTAAGACTCATGGCTTTAAGATCAAACCAGGAAACAGTCCTGTTTCTATCATAACCAGGTTTGCCTATAAGAGCATGAACACAAGCGTTGGATCTGGGGCTCTTTGCACCAGTCCTAAAGGTGAGACCACCTATTTTCACTCTGATATGCTAGATAAGTCGGATTTCATCATCCCCAAGAAGATCTTGTGGAAAGATGTTGATTTCCCTGAAAATTGGCATTTTGCTAATGCTGTTCCAGCCATAGCACAGCGTTCTGAAAGTATTGAACAAATTGTTCAATATCCAGATGGAGGAGGAGAACTGGTTTTCTCCAAATCTTTCAGACATTCCAGCAGCCCTAGAGTTTCTGTTTATGAACCCTCTAGAGCTTCAAGCTCTTCCATCCCAGTTAGAACCACTAGGGAAGAAGAAGGATCCAGCTCAGGAAATCCTAAGAACGTTAAGCTAACAGGTGTCAGAAGTTACACCAATATGGCTAGACCATTTTACTCTGAAGAAAATGAGTCTACTCAGGAATCCCAACAGGATGAGTCCCCTGTTATGTCTCCTACCTATTCTCAGATGATTAACACAATAAGCCTAAGTGATGAGGACTTTGAGATCAACAAGGATCTCTTAAGAAAGGACTTCTATTCTGAAGTCAATAAGGAAAAGAATGATTGGTTCTTTAGCACTATCCCTAAAGTCATTAGAACCATTCACCAAGAGGAATTTTATTCCTATTTAAGACAAGAAAAGAAAAACATTAAGTTTTGGATCTGGTTTGAACTCTTCAAACAAGAGGAATATCCAGATTATCCCTTTAAGCGTATAAAGGTTACCAGTAGTAATAATGAAAATAAACCATATGTATTCTCTAAGGATTTCCAAGAAAATCCCCAAGTCAACCAAGCTTTTGTCGATAGGATTAATCAGAAGATTAAGGATAATCTTGTTACTCCTTTGACTGTTCAGCCTGATAAGAGGATCAACATGGTTAAAGGTGATATTAGTTCAGAAGAAGAAGCTGATGAACTAATTAAGATGTTTGAGGAACCCCATAATCAAATTATTAACAACTTGGAAACCTTTAAGACTAGGAATTACTATCCTAGGCCTACTTTTCCTGACATGCAGTTTGAGGAAAGAAATCAGTATACTCAAGCCTCATACACCAGTGGTACTATCTATGAATGGAACATAGACGGTATGACCGAGTATAACATACTCACTAAGCTTCAAGAAATGACCATGGTTAGTACAGCCTATAAATTAAACAATAGACTGCCAGATCATGCTGTAGCTCAGACCATTGTTGCTGGGTTTACAGGTCAGCTTAAGGGATGGTGGGATAATTATCTCACCTTTGATGATAGAAATAGTATCCTTAAAGCCTATAGGATTAATGAGAGTAATGAAGTGGTTAAGGACGAAGATGGCCAAGATATTGAGGATGCAGTGGCTACTCTAATCTACTCAATATCCAAGCACTTCATTGGAGATCCTGCAAAAATTAAGGATAAAACTGCAGATCTCTTAACCAACCTTAAGTGTCCCAAGCTTCATGATTTTAGGTGGTATAGGGAAGTCTTCCTAACCAAAGTCATGCTAAGGTCTGATTGTAACCAGTCTTTTTGGAAAGAAAAATTCATCTCAGGATTACCCAAGCTTTTCTCTGAGAGAATTAGGATCAAGATAAGGGAACAGTATAACGGTCAAATTGATCTCTTCACTGTTTACAACAGTATCTTGAGAATCACTGGATCTCCTAGACATGGTTCGGAAAATTGAACTCATTTTAGGGTTTTTGATCTAGAGCCTAATAGCAGATTGACAAACCTTATGAGACGTCACCCCAACCCACTTACAGCCTAACAAACGCCTATCCACGGCTAACAACGGCTCAACCGGCAGGGCTCGCGCTCCCAGGCACACTGCTACCTATCCTAGGATAGTCCAAGAACACCCAAAACAATATATATGTATAAAAGGTTTATTTATATATATATTAATTTTCTAACTTTTATATATATTTTTTAAGTTACAAATTTTTTTAGTGATGGAACTTGGGTGGATTGGTTGAATTGATGATTAACTTAAATTAAGATACAATCATCCCAAGTCAAACCCAATTTAAGGTAATTAAACAAATCTCAATACAATTTCATTTTTTTAAACTCAAGTTGAATTTGAGTTGATCATATTAGACTCGTGTTGGTTGAGTTGATGATGCTATATAATTCAAAATTCATTTACAATGTTTATACAAAAAAAAAAACCTTTTTTATATATATTTATATGAAAATTTAAATAGTAAATAACACAAAATTTTAAGAGAGTAACATAAGAATAAAAAAAATTATATATCTTTCTAAAAAAATGAAAAAGAAAAACATGATATAATATATATTTTTTATTAAAAAAAATCAAAGGAAAATAAATATTATTATATAGAATAATATATCTTATAAATATTGTAAAACATTAAATTGGATTCAGATTCAAATTTAGCTCAAATTGTTCAAAACTTAACTTGTAACTTCAAGCTAAAGGACACTATCAGTTTCTATGAAGTGTAGACCTCCCAAAAAGGTAACGAAGACTTGTAAAGGTTTCCTCGGATCAAATGAAAATTGACCATCGAGTGCAAAGACATAAGGGAGCTTGATTGTAAGACCCATCCATTGAGTCCAAACCAAATTCGTTAAGAAAATCAAATTCAAGTTCAACTTAAATATTGAAAACGATAGTCCAAATTGGTTCAATCGTCCGATTTGAGTACAAGTTAAGTTTATTGATATTCAAATTTAGCTCAAGTTGTTCAAAACTTAACTCATAACTTCGAGCTAAAGGACACTATCAGTTTCTATGGAGTGTAGACCTCCCAAAAAGGTAACAAAGACTTGCAAAGGTTTCCTCGAATCAAACGAAAATTGATCATCGAGTGCAAAAACATAAGGGAGCTTGATTGGAAGACCCATCCATTGAGTCCAAACCAAATTCATTAAAAAAATCAAACTCAAGTTCAACTTAAATATTGAAAACGATCGTCCAAATTGGCTCAAATGTTAAGTTGAGTACAAGTTAAGTTGAGCCGATTCGCGTGATTTGAACCCTTAATTTTTTAAAACAAAATTAATAAAATGTGTACAAAATTTTGTATAGAATTAGAAAAAAAAAAGGTTTTGAACTTCTAAGCAGTGAATTGAAAAAACAAGCTGGGTGAATTGACTAATTGTGATAAAAAAAAAGGATTAACAAAATGACGTCTCCTCCCGTGAAACACAAAGTCAATGTAAAAGAAGTAGGGCGCAACGACAGCAGTAACGTTGCAGTTGAACGGAGAACTTGAACTCGAACCCTCATGTCTGCCAAACGGCTAGAGCTCCTGAAAGCTCAGTTTCATCCAAAATTTTTGGCCTTTTTGAATAGCCTGGATGGTCAATCGGTCAATGTAAATCAAAGAGTGCCAACGGCTAAGAAAATATTTAACGTTTAAATAATGTGACATTGCCACATACTGAGAAAAAGAGCTGTTTAGTCTACGTCCACCACTCCGTTATTATACGACTCTTTCATAATCATGGGCTTGCGCAACTTGTACGATCCTGGAATACAATCTTTTTAAAAAATTAAAACGTATAATCAAATTGATTCGATTTGTATTATATTTCAACGGTTAAGATTAGGGTGTCTTAATTGCAATCATTGCTGACGTTATAAAATCTGGGTAAGTCTTGATATTCCTTCTTGGCATTGTGAATAAGTCAACAAACCCCTTCCATGTAAAATGACTCTCTTCCCATTTTGATTATGACTTTTTTTTAGTTGGTCATTTTTACCCCAAATAAATAACAAATATTCATCCTATTTCTATGAATTTTGCAAATTATTTGCTTCGTTTTAACCTAAATATAATAAAAATATATATAAAAAATAATTTTCTTGTATTTAATTATATCACAAAAAATATAAAAATAAATAAATATAATTAAAATTAATTATTAAATAATACACAAAGATAATCTATTGATTATAAATATGTATTTTTTATTTTATTTTATAATTTTTTCTTTATATTTTTCCTCAAATTCTTCAAAAACTAAATGTAAAGTTATGTTTTTTGCTTTTACCCAAAATTTAAAATTTTAAAAGAGTAGTACAAAAAACCATTATATTAAAATTGTTTGGAAATATTTGCAACAAAAAAAAACCTTTTGTTTGAAAAAAAAATTAATTTAGATTCTTAAAATCTTTTTAAAATATTCAATAAAGTGGTGTTTTTTGAACAACACTCGTGCAGCGCATATATTACTATTATTATTTGAATTAATTAATTAAAAAAATAAAATAATCTCAAAATTTATGAATTTAATTATTTTCATATTTTTTTTTAAAAAAAATAATTCATTTTTAATATAAATATCATTTGTTATTTTAAGTATTTACATGTAAATTTTAAAAAAAAATGTTATTTTTATAAGAAAAAAATAATGATATTTTTATCAAAATAAAACTAAAAATTTGATAAACCATTAAATTTTAAAATTAGGATGTTTAAAAATCCATTTAATCAAGTAACCCTTATTATTATTATTATTAGTGTAAAATCGTAATTGGGTTTAATACTAAATGAATTATAATTTTCCTTTAAAATTAAAATTAAAATATAGAAAAAAAAAAAAGCGCGTCAAGATTGATCTGAAAGGGCAAGCATTGATTTGAAATTTTAATTCTTTAATTTCTCCTTTCCAAACAAATTTTTGTTTTTTCAATTTCTTAAACCAAATCATGAGAGAGAGAAAGTAGAAAAGGGAAAAATTGTATCGTAGCGTCGACAATATATGATGGTAGTGAAAGTTATAGTGGCTTAATCCCCACACCACAAGACACGTGCCGCACGTTCATGCAGTGATGTTATTTGAGTGCCAATTATTCCCCTTTTTTTAAATAAAAAAATATTATTATTATTATTACTTGAAGACGTTGATTCACGTCACAACATAGTACAAGGTAAGAACCTGGTTCATTTCATTTTACTCTACTTCGATTCTAGCTTTATAATAAATTTAGAATTTTATTCCAAAATATATAAATGCATTTAATTTTATAATAATTAGTTCTTAACATATATGTTGAATCTGTTCAATCATTTTCTAAATCCAAAATTTTAGAAAAATCGATCAACATGTCCCTTTGTTGAATGGGAGCCTAGCAAACTCAAGGGTTGAAGCTGCTTTAATGACCTAACAATCTTATTTACATGCGAGTCCAACGTGCTTTTTTATAAAAAATAATTGTACTTTATATCTAGTTGAGTCCAAAAATTAAGTTTTGGTTCATATAAATTCACTATTTAAACCCAAGACCTAAAGAAAGTGTGAAAATTGAGAAGAAATATATAAATTTTTTATCTTTAAAAAAATGACATTTATTTATTATGAAAAAAAATAATAAAAAAATAATAATTTAAATTTTATTCATTTTGTAAACCTCAATAAAATTTAATTTAATTAAGTGATTTGGAAAAAAAAAATACATCATTTTTCAAAAAAATAAAAATAAATTATTATTATTATTAGTTAAAAATCAAACATCTTGGAAAATATATTTTTAAAATTATATGTAAAAAATAACTAAAAATATGTTAAAATTATTTTTTAAAATTGATATATTTTTAGAATGTATTTTTAAAAAAAACTTATTTTTCTAAAAATAATAAAATTTTAGAATAATTATTAAAAAAATTAAGATATAAAATATATGTCAAATATTATGATAGAAAATATTTAAAATAGTTTTGAATAGTATATTGATCTTTTTACATTTTATATTTTTCCTATTAATTATATAATTTATGGATAAAATCTTAATTTTGAGTCCAAGATACAATTTTCACTTTTCACAAATCACTCGTCCTTTTATCCTTGCTACTGCTGCATCTTCCACCCATTCACTTCACGTAGTCTACAACCATGCAATACATCCTCCGAAGAAAGGGGAAATATCTCATAAACCTCAACTGTACTATACCTAAAGCGACGTTACTTACGTTCATCTTTGAGGGGACCAAATCTATTTTAAGTTTTTAACAACAGTATTTTGTCATATTCACGGGGCCAAAATTATTTAATTTATTTTTATAGACGTCTTAACCCAATATTTTTAAATAATATTTTCCATGATGACTTAAATATAATATTTCGGATAATGAAAAGCCCATATGCATGTCATGAATATCAACAAAACTTTAGCATTTGATGATACTTAAAGGATTTAGGATTTAGGATTTTGAAATGATACTAAAATACAAATATATATCTGTCCGTGGGTTTTTTTTTGGGTAAAGTCCTTATTTATATAAATAGTACTAACTTAGGCATTAAAATATTAAATAAATATAAATCCTAAGATTAATAATTACTAATAGTTTCCACATGGCAACTTGTTCATTTTTTATGGTTTTTTGGTTCCTTACTTCTCTTTGAATTGAATAGAAGCATTATTTATGTCAAGTTACGTACCAAAATCTTCTTTTCAAAAATTCAATAGCATATGCCATGTGATGTCATGATAGGCACATATGCATATGGAGAAATCAAAATAATAAATCTCATCTTATGTACAGTAAATCACCGACGAGGTCCCTAAAAAATCTAGTGCCTTTTATAAAAGAAATACCTAAAATTTATTTTGGAAAACAATTTATTTTTTTAACAATTATTTTATGTCAAAAATTCGACCAACAAAGCAATTCTTGAAGGACATGATATGAAGAATATTTTGAACCAGGACCCGACCCGTTTGGGGGAGTTGGGTAGATCCGACCGAGATATTGGTAGTGGAAGCCAGGCTGGTTGGGGAAGAGTAGGGTGTACGGATACTGGTGATCGTGCATACCGAGGAACACGCATCACAAAGTATAATCATGCAGATGCACAGGTAACTGCGCAAGAGCACCGTACACCTGCACACTTTCTGAATAGACTTGACACCACGCCACACACACTTCCCTACGTGTCCCCTAGATATTGCTCACCTCCACCGCCTGTGGTAGACCACCTCGCTGGGATTCCCTGCGGCACTCTCTCCCTCTGGGCCGACGCCTTCCATTCCAAGCCTAGTGCAAAGTGACAAAAAACCAGGACATCACCGGACCCATTGATTCTGCGGGCCCGGCCCACATTCACTGTTCCTTCTGCTTCAAATAATTGGGACTCACGTCTTATCTTTTAATTAATTAGTCGCAGTTGATATCAATTTGCAAAGGAGCCGACACAACACTTTCACCGAGATGTGTTTTTGATCCCATTCCAAATCATAAAAAATTATTAATAAAAGTTTTTAAAATCAAGATATCGTAAAAATTATTTTATGGATTTATATCTCGATTAATCCATCATGGTCTAACAAATTAAATTTGAGATGAAATTAGTATCAAATTTGTGTCACGCAAAGTCGAGTTAGAGCAAACATATCATACATTTATTTTGCAATTTCTAAAGTTTAGGTTTCTTAGTAGCTAAGATTGGGAAACATAATGTCAATTTAAAAAGATAAGTCAAAATAAAAACAAATTGTTTAAGAGAAGGAACGATCATTAATAACATTGAGTCTACTTTTGAAAAAGTAGGAACAAATCACACAAAGTTTGTGTAAGGATGGCTCCTTTTTAGAGGCCAAACTCCCCTTCCTGATTTGATGGTATTTCCTTTCTAGGGTGGAAAAGTCGTGGGTAAGGGTTAAGGACTTAATTATACATACACTTATTATTGATTGGTCAGTTTGATTAAGTTTAGTTGCATCTCGAAGAGACCATGAACAAAGCAATGAAACATGTGCAGAATATATATGTATATATATATTTAAATAGTTTGAGTTAAATAATATTTATCTAACTTAACAAAAAAAGAAAATAGATATTTGAGTTTTTAATTCCATTTTAACATTAGATTCCATAAATGTAAAGAAAAATTTGTCCAATAAAATAATATATTTCCTCAACTCCACGGTATAAAAATGACAATCAAATAATCTCGTGCTTATTTTCCTCATTTACATCTCTCCAAATTTATCATCATCATTATTATTATAATAAAATATTTTTTTAATGCTTTATGACAAATCGGGGAAAGTTAAAAAATTTAATTTAAAGGATCAATTGAATTAATTTTTGAATTTTTGAACCATATGTGGTTAAAAAAACACTTTTTATTCAAATCAAAGATATCAACAAAATTACTAAAATCGCTGTCAAATGCCATAAATCATAAGCTCGTACGACAAGTTTCAATTGTTTAAGAATGTAAACAAGATTATTTGAGAAAGGAAAATAAAATATCATGACGACTAGTAAAAAATTAAACACAATTCTCTCCGCTATGATCGGTTACTGAAGAAATCAAATGTGGCATTAGTGATTAAATAGCTAGATAATAATATACAATATCCCAAAAATGAAGGAAGGAGGTGACGTGCGAAAGAGTACAAGTGTTGAGAGAAAGATGTACCCGGGAGTATGGACGATGGACTGTGTGAGGGGTGGGGCAGGGGCGGAAAGGTCATTTCGATACAGGACAATCACAGCTGGTGGTTTCCCTCTACAATGCTCTGGCCTTATAAAAAATTCGTATTCCCAAAAATATCCATATTCTTAAATGGAAATTACTATTATTTCTATTATTACTCATCATCATTTATTTATTTATTTATTTTTATTATTATGATGATGATGTTTGGCCGTGGATTTCTATGGTGGAAAATGCAAAGCTGGAAAGGAAAGCCCCTCTCTCTACTTGTGCCTCTCTGCTGCTTCACCTTCTCCTAGAAAGTGATAGAAATAGAAAGACAGGGGAAAGAGAGAGGACTACACTGCACCGTCGGTGCAGATTAGCGCTCGTCGACCCCCCACGACGGCCGCGGCGTCGTTTTGGAGGGTTTTCCTTACATGGATTCTTCTCTCTCTGCTTCCTCTTTCCTCAAAGGTAGCTTCGTTCCCACGGCATCTGGCCTTAGATACAGAGAAAAGGGACGCTTGATTCGATCGATTTTTCATTTTCTTTCCCTAAAGACCCTAGTCGACCGCAGAGGCACCCTAGGATTTCTTTTCTCTTCTTTGGCTTCTTTGGTTACGAACCCATTGTTTGAGTTTAAATCGGAGAAGAAGGTGCTCAGGGCGGAGGTTTACCCTTTGAAGATGATGTGGTTCATGAGATTCTCCGGGTTGTTGTTCGCGATAATGGTGATGATTCTCTTCTCGCCGCATTTTCAATCTTTTCCTCCAGCCGAAGCTATTCGATCATCGCACCATGACGGTAATCTCCGTGTCCCGATTTTGATTCCGGCGGGTGATTCTTCCAGGTTGTTTTCATTTAGGAAAGCTTCGGCATTTAACAATGCTGAAGAATGCGGTTTCAGAGACCGAAATTTTTCGGGGAAATCGAGTGTTTGCGATCCATTTCTTGTTCACGTTGCGATTACTCTCGATGTTCACTACCTTCGAGGCTCAATGGCTGCTGTTCATTCCATTCTGCAGCATTCTCAGTGTCCGGAGGACATTTTCTTCCATTTTCTCGTCTCCGAAACGCATCTTGAAATTCTAGTTCGATCGACTTTCCCTCAGTTGAAGTTTAAGGTCTATTACTTCAATCCAGAGATTGTGCGGAACCTAATTTCGACCTCTGTGAGAGAAGCGCTCGAGCATCCGCTCAATTACGCTAGAAATTACTTGGCTGATCTTCTAGAGCCGTGTGTTCGCAGGGTAATATACCTCGATTCCGATCTAATCGTCGTCGACGATATATATAAGCTGTGGAGCACAAGTTTGGGGACTAGAACGATCGGAGCTCCGGAGTACTGTCACGCAAACTTCACTAGGTACTTCACCGACAAATTCTGGTCGGAAAAGCGCTACTACGGCACCTTTGACGGGCGGAAACCGTGCTACTTCAACACCGGCGTTATTGTGATAGATCTGGCCAAATGGAGGCGCTTCGGGTTCACAAAGCGGATCGAACGGTGGATGGAGGTCCAGAAGAACAACCGGATCTACGAGTTGGGCTCATTGCCGCCGTACCTATTGGTTTTTGCGGGGCACGTGGCGCCCATCGAGCACCGATGGAACCAGCACGGCTTAGGCGGAGATAATGTCAAAGGCAGCTGTCGCGAGCTCCATCCAGGTCCCGTCAGTCTCTTGCATTGGAGCGGCAGTGGCAAGCCCTGGGCGAGGCTTGACATGAAGGCCCCCTGTCCGATCGACGCCGTATGGTCGCCGTACGACTTGTACCGACCCTTACGGTGATCGGAGGATACCCGCCGCCGGTAAATTCGTACATGATGACTCTTTTGTCCCTTCCCTTGTTCCATTTCTCCTCATTTTGCACCTGTATTTTAGTTTTGCTACCTACTCATTTTTCTCCATTTTATTTTATTTTAATATTTTTTTAACTCTTTCACTTTAACTCAGAACGATTGTATTTTATTCTACCCTATTATTCCACCATTCAAAAATAAAAAATCTGAAAAAATAAATTCAATTTATTACTGCACATATTGTATAATTTATTTATTCTATTGATTACTGGGCAACATAGCCTATTATGGCTCTCTGCCGGGTGTCGGTCCAACTGTACTGACTCAATTTTCCTTTATAGCCCTTTACTCAGATAGTGGAAAAGGGCGTGGTCGGTGATTTTTTTAAATAATAAAATTGTATGTTTAATTGGGAATGTGTTATGTGGCACACTTTACGGGTAGAATCAGAGAGCACATAGTTTTGCCCGTGCGTAACTGCTTATTTATGTTTTGTTTGTATTAGAAATTTAGAATAAAAAAAAAAAAAAAAAAGGAAGTGGAAGGGATTTATCTACAAAGAAGCAAAGCGGTGCCGGCTCAGAGGAGTTGAGGTGGGAGGTGGGGAAGAATCTGGAAGGATGTGTATGGCTTGTGCAGGTGGGCTAGCTAAGTGGGTATTTGCGTTGGTGTCAGCGGCGGGGGACTTGTGAACTACCTCACCTTTGTGTTTTTTTGCGGCCCTTAGGTGGCAAATACCCGCTTTTCTTTTTCCAGTTTTTTGTTTTTTAATTCATTGAATGTTATAAAAATCTGAATGAAAATTAAATGGTGGCATCAAGGGTAGGGACCCAGTTGTCATTGTTGCGTAGGAAGTGTCCAAAGCTGACAATGGGGACCGATTCCTCCCCCCTAGCAGCACACGTGGCCAGTTAGCCTCTGCTGACTCAACACTCAAAAATTATCATTGGATTTATTTATTTATTATTAATTATATGAAATTAAGAGATTAATATGTTGTAACTGAAATGTGGGATTTATCATTTAAGTGGTTGGAAGGCATTGCTGGCTGCTTGAGTGATTAGCTGCTTTGTTTATTCATAAATGATTAAGACTTTGTAACATATAATTGAAGCCCTACCCAGAACACAAAAAAGATCAATTTGACTTGGACAGCAAAGCTGTCACAATCATTCTATTATGTAATTGTTTAACGAGCCATGTCACCCAATTTGGTTTCTACACGTTATAAAATGTATATGAATCATATTTAACAATTGGATTGGATAAACTATCTCTCTGAAGGCCTATAATTAAAAAGGAAAGGAACAAGGGAGACTGATAACCCACAAGCGGCAAGCCCATAACCCATCACAGTCAAGTGGCCTTTTATCTTTCTAGGATGCCACTCTCTTGGTTGCCTTATCAAGACTCATGGACAAACCCATCCTTTAGCAGAGGCCAGGCCAGTAGTTTCCTCTTCTGTGTTCTAGGTTTTGGCAAACCCTGTTTTCATTAATGGCTTAGAGACATGAGCTTGCTTCAATTAGAGTATTTTATTTTTAGTTATTTGCAGTGTTTCCAAAATAAAGTCGTCTCTGATTATCTCACAGAGAAAAGGTTCATTTCCACAATGACCTCAAAAAAGAGGCTCAGACCTACGGAACCTTTACAGCTAGAAACAACCATGGTGTAGATCCAAAGGGACCATTACATTATTTTGCTTATGGCCCACAAAACACTTTGTTCTTGCCTCTTGAACCGTAATATGTATCGTACATACCATGATACGTATTACATTCACAAACTTGGTTCCCTAACCTCGAATCACACAGGGCACCTAATTGCCTCTATTTAGTGGGACAGGTATCTTAAAAATACACGGATATCCAAGAGGCATGTAGGGCACTCCCTCATTAATGAGGCTTGAAGTCATAGAGAGGATGGTGGAATTTTTTTAGTGAATGAGAAGGGTGAACCACGGACTTGTCTCTAAAGCAAACCTTTGAATCCTACTGAAATGCATCGGAAATTGTGTAAATGAGGCAGCAAGAAATGTTCATGAATATAATTTGTATAATGTCACATGTGCATGAACCCACCTTTGAATTAATTACAAGAAAAAGGGATAGATATTTTGAGTGAACCTAATTTAGTAGGGATGATCACATGGGGTGTGAATTTTTTGAATGCTTAAGAGAGAATTATGGCTTGTACTCATTTGAAGGACCAAATTAAAACTTACTATGGAGTATGTGCCTTGATACTAGAATATTCCGAATTTAAAGGTCTATTTCTTGGCGGGATAGTTTATGATAAGGACTATGGTCAGCAATGAAGGTGGGCTAGTGGCAGTAGTAGGTCAATAAATACAAAGAGGGGCCTCTCCTCCCCACAGCCAATGTGGAAAGGCTAAACTCTAAGAGGCAGTAGCCCTAATCTAAATAATAGTAGCAGTTATCAATCATGCTCATTGTGGATCTTTCTGCTGCAATCTGGGAGAACCCAAAAGAAAAATGTGATGACCATTGTCACTTTTGCGGCTGCAAGATAAAGAATGTGATGAAACATCCAAACTTTTCAATGAACTTATTTGAAGCTCAGAATTGACCTTTATGGGAATTGAATAATTGGTGATTTTAAACGTGCCTGAATCTGGAGTTTCCTCCTTGTTTGATTGGAAGCTGATTATGTTGTTGCCTTTTGATTTTAGGTTGGGTTCTGCAGATTCAAAACTGGCTTAAGGATTTTTCATATTTTCGGGTCGCAAACAGGCCTGCAAATTGTGAGGCTTCACCATCATGATCAAGACAAGATGGACCATTGGATAGCTCAACTTGACCATATATACGTATGTTGTTGAAGGGACCATTCACTCTCCATGACCCACCACCAGAATTGATCTTTTGTTTCCCAAATACATGTGTATTTGTATGTATGAATCCTTGGGAGGGCTACAAAAAGAGCTTGTTTGCCCAACCTTGAATTATGGGGAAGTTGGCTGCTCTTTTCAGGTGGAACACACACGAAAGAACCTAACGATCACGTGTCAGATTCATAACTTATGGCTTGTGGCAGGATGGAATCAATGCAGCGGTCTCAAAATGTCATGGCAATGTAAAATATTTAACAGGTGGTGGGTTCAAAATTGGTACCAGCAGGGCCCTTTCTTCAGGGTGGGAGATGTTCCCAGTAATTCCTGCAACCCTAGTTTTTAAAGGAAGATTGTTATGTTGCTTGCTTTGATTTATGCAACTTTTAACAATGGGATCGACTATTTACAATGGAGATGAGTCATTAGTCTATGAGTAGCAATTCTGAAGGTTTGGAGCTTGGGGTTGGTCTTTGAATATCTCTGATCATTTCCCAACCAGACTCATCACGTTAGAGCCTGAAAACTTTTTAACCTCTTCTGGTTGGTGCGCGCATTTCACTGGAGATTTGCAGGCAAGGGCTGGACATGAATAAATCTTTGCAGGGTCCCAGCAAGAGATCTGAACCAGATGATCCAAGATGGTCTCCGAGTCCAGGCCAAGGCTCATATGCCGACATCAGTCAAAAGTAATGAGTTCTGACAGAGTTCGTGCTCATAGGGGGAAAGGAGAAAGCAGTCATGAACATATATCTAGACTGGTTTCACCAGCCCCTTTGCAGAACCACTAGAAGCCAATAACACCCCCACAGGGATACTTCACCACATACACCACAATCACAGTCATAATCACTGCAAGCTGGACCACTGAAAAGCTCCACCCAACCGGTTACATATTCCCTCTCTATGACCCACCACCGTAATGTGCTGTATATGCCTGGAATGCTATAATTCAAGCTTGACTGTCTAATATGAAATCAAATGGGAGGTATTTACTGCTTTCTGGTCACCCAAATCTCAATATGTAGCTGTGTGTTAAACAAATAAAGCAGATTCATTTTCTGATCACCCATACAATAAACTCTTAAATCTATTAGAGGTACTAGTCACCATAGAAGAGATGTGCTTAAGAGAATGCTCCCATATCTCACCTCTTGGGGTTATTGTGCATGTGCCTTCAGCTTAGTTTCTTTCCCCTTAATCTTCCTCTACTACATAAATCTCGAGATCAGTATATCTGTACATGAACTTTTCTTTTAGATTTCTTCCTGGAGTATATAGCCTCATACTGGGCTACCCTTGCATCAAGCTCAAATAAGTCATAGAACTCCATCTCTTTGAATTTTTTTCTCTCGTTTAATATCTAGCCCATTCTGGGCTATTTTCACAAATTCTCCGTCTAGAAAATTCACCCAGCATCTATGCCTCATTTTCTTGAACCGGGTTATAAACTGTCTAGCCAACTCCTCTCCTTACCTTTGCCTCAGCCTAGACACATTTGCCATTGAGATCGATCTCTAGTTCTGTCCTAAAAAAATAACAACACAAAGATTGTTATTAGGAAGAAACATGACTGCCTACGAGAGTAGATCAGTTTCTTGTGGATTTCTCCGAGGTCTGGTGTACTTCAATATTGGAATTTCAAAGATAAATGAGTGGACAAAAAGGTCTTCATTGAATTAATTGAGGGGAATTACACTAGAAATAGAGGGTTTTTTTTTATTTTTTTTATTTTAAAACATAATTTTTAAAAATATTTTCAAAATAAGACATCTTCAAAAATATTTCCAGACCTACGACACTTTGTGTCGGGAAGACGTTATATAGATTTTTACTGCATTTTATTAAAGTCATGACATGAAGACATAATATTAATGCATTTTATTGAAATCATGACTTGAAAACACGATTTTAATGTATTTGGCTGAAGTAGTGACGTGAAGGCATGGTTTTAGTGTATTTTGCTAACATTATGTTCTCAAGACACAAATTTAATATAAAATGATGAAGGATTTATTAAAATTGAAAATAATAATAATAATAATAATAATAATAGATAAGATCAATAAAAGATAGAAAAAACAATAAAAATAGAAAAATATGAAAAAATCAATAAAAAAAAGTTGTATCTTGAACCCACAATTTCATGATAATACATTAAAATCGTGTTTTAAGACAACTTCAAAATGATATACTAAATCATGTTTTCTTGAAGACTTCAAAAACCCGAGTTTTGAAAATATGAATTCATAATGATGCAAGAAATATGCTAGAAACTAGTTTATGCAGAACCAATTAGCCAGAATGAAAATTTAAGTAGGTGTTATAGGCCAGGTCACGAAGACTTGTAGCAAAATCAGAATGAGTTATACAAGGAAAACATTGTAAATGAATATCAACACAACATAGTTAGATAAAGTGGAAATTTTAACCAGTATTATAGGCAAAATTCTGGAGAACTGTGGCAAAACTCGAATAAGTTTTATGGAGGGAAGTGGTAGAAAATGGTGATATAAAATATAAAGAAGTAGAGGATGATACCGCTGTGGCCATCATACCAGGAGATAGTTAGATGATGTTGTGTTATGGGGTGTTTGAAGTTGGAGATAGATTTTTGTCCATGGAAGTGTCCAATGTGGACAAAATTTTTAGACCTATTTATTTTGAAAAGTATTATATTTTAGAAATAATATTTTGATCATCGACAACTTACCAAGAAGGACACTCCCCCATTGACAATATACTAGATACTACTTATACAATTTTGATTGTAGTCTCCAAACTATACAACTTTGCAGCAATCTTTGTAGTCAATCTTCTTAGCATTGATTAGTCCATACCCGATGGCTAAAGAGTATTTAACGTGTGAGGCTGGTTCAATGGTTACTCTTCATTGATGTAATAGTTATGGTTTATTGGAATAATGTGGCATGACATATACTAGAGGAGGAACTCTCCTTGCGCAATTCCTTGAGCAATGATGCTAAATTGATAGTGGAGATATTGATTAGATCCCTTTGCCTAATATAGGCTCAAGCTTTGGGTTCTACTTCCTGCCTAATATTGGGTTACACCTCCATTGATGCAACCATGATTGATCAACTTAACCCCATTTTGATTGAAAATATGGAAGGCTAGTGTGATACAGTAATTCCACCTTTTAATCAATCAAAACATACTGCTTAATCTAATCACAATCAAACGGTAGCCGACAGATATAGCAGCAAGTAACACTTGTTTTTTTTCCATCTGTTTTGGAAAACTGCTTCATATTTCCTGCAAATCCAGTTACGGCTCACAGCCACATGGATCCGAAAAGAACAGCGGCTGGCCATCTATCTAGTAGATTTAATTACTATATTTTAAACATAGCAGAAAGTGGCACTGGTTGAATTTTAAGTAGTAGACTGTAGAATATTACATTCTCCAACCAACAAAGAGTTCAAAACAAACCAAGCCGATTACATTGAAAATGAAATGGAGCAAATTAATGGAAAATATAAACTACAAACTAGAAAGTGAAGTTGAGAAACTTCAAGTTTGTCGTGGCTCCACCCCCCTCCTCCTCCTCTCAAGGGAACTGGAACTTCATGTAATCCTGCCTCCCAGAAGGGGGGCTGATGTACACCCAAAGCAGAGAAATAATGATGGAGAGCAATCCAGACCATACAAAGACGATGGTTGGAACTCTCCGTCTCCTTCCCATCAACCCCTTTGCAAATGGATAGAGGTGGCACAACACCCAGAAGCTGAAGAACACTCCTCCAACCAGCTTGCTCCACTGCGGGAATGTGCTGTACAATGTCCTCGCTACTCCCACTGCAATTGCAATCATGTTTATCATCATGATGGTTATGGGGGGAACCATTAGAAAGCTCCATTTCACCACGTATAGCTCTGCAAACTCATCATCCCCATCCTCAGGTGTAGCTGATTTGGATGTCAATGTGAATGAGATGTCTACCCCTGCAATCACCTTCAATAGCCCCTGCATCACAGCAGCAGGGTGGGCGCTTGTTCCACCTATCAACCAGAATTGCTCGTTCCTCCACCAGTCATGGAGAGTGATTCCTGACCATTTGATCTCCAGGATTGCCAGAAAGCAGAGAGTGAGCGTGATCATCAGCAAGAACACTAAAAAGGTCACGCTCAGGGTCTGGACTATGAACTGCCCTGTGAACAGAGAAACTGCAGGCAGAAAGCAATAGACTATGAGAAACAAGGAGGTGAACGGGTACATTCCCACATTGAAATATGCCACTCTCTGCAAGAATTTCATCCTTCGGCTTGCAAAGAGAGCGTTGTTCCGAGAGAAGAAGATCTCCACAGACCCAGTTGCCCATCGAAGGACTTGGTGAAGCCTATCAGTCAGATTGATTGGAGCTGTTCCTCGGAAGGCATCTCGCTTGGTGACACAGTAGACTGATCTCCAACCCCTATTGTGCATACGATAACCAGTCACAACATCTTCTGTTACAGATCCATATATCCAACCCACTCTTTTTCCCCACTCAGTTTTATCCTCATAGAAGCAAGAGATAACACTAATTGCCTCTGCAACTGTTGCAGCGTCTAAAGGCTCACGAGGCACAGCCAGAGAACCAGCTGGCCTGCCATGGCTACCCTTTCCCTGCAAGTCTTGAAGCGGCCTTCCTTGGAATTCCGCAACTGGGATGGATGCAGCTAGAGAATTAGAGTTCCCAAACCTTTTGGGAAGAAGCAAGGACTCAATGTCTGCATCGTCATCATTGTGATCCCCAATAATTGGCAAAACCATTTCCTCCTCTTCCTTCTTAGTCACCTTGGGTTTTCTCAGGAACAACTTGATTTTCCTTCTACCAAACCACCCATGGTGTTCTGTGGCTCTTGGAGGACTGAACCCATAAAGAGCAATTCTCCGGAAAACGCAGCCTGTCCCTACATACATTGGGCCCTGCAAGCCATCAAGAGCCCTCATGCTCACATCAAAAAACACTGTGTTGTGGTTTGCATACCTATCATTTGGATCAATCCCCTCGAACCTCTGGGGGAATTGAACGTAACAGATCCTGTCACCACCTCTGTCCAGCATAAAGCACATTCCTTCCCTTAGAGCCAGTGAATTGTAGATGTAGTGATCACAGTCAAGATTAAGAATAAATGGGCCATTCGACATAATTGCGCTGGTTCGGACCAGAGCATTCATGGCTCCAGCTTTCTTGTTGTGATCATAACCTGGCCTCTTCTCACGAGATACGTATACCAACATTGGCAACCTTATATCAACTTCTGTTGTATCAATCAAGTTCTCCCCATCTGCTTCTGCGCCAAAGACTGGTTCTGCATTTGGGGGTGCTAGCATTGCCTGCAAATCAAAGTAGGAATTTCAGTTTTCAAATTCCCACCCAATTCAGAATATGTATTTTTTTTGTCAATTCAAAATTAAATGAGATGAAAATTACCTGAATTATACCAGCATGATCTCCTCTTGAGTGGTCTGTCTCTGCTGATGACCATGTTCCAGGCCAATGCGAACCATCAGCCATCCAAGTAGCCTTTGGAACTTTAATGGGTTCCGAAAGATTGCCCCCCATCTCCATTTGTTTCTTCTTTGCCCGAAGCTCTTCATGGGCATTATATGCATCTGATCGTCGCCTTATAGATTCTGGTAAGGAGTTGATTCTCACCTTGAATTCATCATATTCCCTCTTTACTCTCCTCCTCTCCCTCACAAAATCAAGCCTTACTTTGTTTTTAAGGAAGTCGCGTTTCTGCCCAAAATATGCCTCAGGATTTCTCGGCTCTATCCCATGTTTCCTGCAGAAAGGAACCCAAGTTCTCGCGAAGCTTGCAGTCTCGGCAAGAGCTTCAAACGTGAGAAGAGATCCACCGTCATCAGAAAGATAACACGCCAGCTTTTCCACTGGATAATCAACAGCGAGGATTGATAGTATGGTATTTGCTGTGACAAGAGGGGGTTCTTTTTCGGGGTCTGCTGTGGAAACAAACACATCAATCCCGGGAAGATCTGATCTTCCTTTCGGATTCCTAAGGTTGGGGGATTCAAATCGGTCTTTCAGAACAGAGAGGTCAGTAACTCTGTTAATAGGACAGAGCTTTGGGAGCTGGTCTAGTATCCATGAGAGAGCGAACCAAAGTTCACAAGTTATGGACATTCCCCATAGCCACATTGCATCACGATTAGGATGCCTTATCCTCCATGTAAGGAAGAATCCAAGAGCAACAAGACGAAGTAGTACAAGCAATCTGCATAGCAACAAGTACCAATTTCAAAAAGCTACCCAGAAGCAAGTGCTCATTCATCTCCTATACCTCAAAATTTATGGTCATTCAAACAAAATTGTTCTTCCACTGATAATAATTGAATTGCAATAGAGAGGGCCTTTTGAGTTTACCTGTATGGACTAATTATTGCAGCAGAAACATTAACCTTCCTGGTTAAAGGCCTCCTGGTTTTCTCCCCAAAGTCAGGAGGGTGCTCAAAACCGTTTACTCCAGACCCAAAGCCATAGCCATCTTTGGGCCACACTGCATTTCCATACCCATACGTTCCCTTCGTTTCATAGAGCCAACGCGTGTGATCAAAATCATGGTTCGGAGCTTTGAAAGATTTCACAAGAGAAAGCCTCTTGTCTGGCTTGAAATCTGCCATAGAAGGCAATGGAAGTGCCTGATCCTCTGCTTCAGACCTGGGTTCATCATCATCATAAGAACTCCCATCATCATCATTCACATCCTTGTACGGTTCCTTGCAACCAGGACAATGACCACCTCCACTTCCAACACAATCCAAGTAACACTCTCTGCAAATCTTGAATCCACACTCACATGGACCCCCCCTCAACACCTTGCCTTGCATCGCCTTCTCATCACAACCCTTCATCCCACACAAAATTCCCGATTTCATCGTCTCTTTTCGTTCCATCGAGCACTCCAACACATGCCCACGAGTCACCGAATTGAATCCTCCTGTGAAAATAGTCCCAGAAATGAAACTCCTCTCTGGTTTCCCCAAATTTTTGTCATCTTCATTGAGACTTGTCTGTGAGGCGGATATGGGATTGTGATCAGGAGTTGGAGGCATATGAACAGTGTAAGTGACATACTCCGAATTCACCACCTCTTCATCATATCTCCCACCGGTCGATGTCCGCCTTCCACCACTCGAACCCCGATTCCCTCTGCCACTGAGAGGAGAATTTGGGTTGTTCAACACCGAAGAGCGCGGTACCGGACTCGTCAATCCCATACTTCTGATCGCTCCTCCTTTGCCTCCTGAAGAGACCGTGATGGTCACCGGAGAGGAGGACGGTGAAGAAGCCTTTTTAACCATTTCTTCTCAAATTTCCCGAGAAAGGAAGAGAAAATGACAGATTTTTCTCAAGAAACTGAGTCGAACCCAGCAAGAGAGAACCCAGAAGGAGGAAATTTTCAGAAAACAAAAGAAACCTGAGAGGGTTTATGAATGAAATGGAAATGGAATAAGCAGATCAAAGTGAGAGAGAAGTAGATGAATAAGCCTCTTTCTGGACAACGTTCGGAAATTTGAAATTTGAGTGAAAAGGGTTGGGAAATTTTTAACGGTCGACTAATCTTGGCCGTAGACAAGAATAGATCGGACGGTTAGATATCTACCTGAACGGTCGCTTTGGGACAGAGAGATTTAATTGGACGTGGTCCCAGATTGAGTAGAAAAGTCAAATGAAAAAAGGTTGGGATTCAACGGTCGAATAATCCAAACGCAATGGACCGTTGATACTGATTTTAAGTTCTTACAGATTTTAATGTCCCTGCCTTGTTGGACATTCCCTTCTGAGCAACACATTTTTACTAAAAGAAAAAAGACAACTTTATTTTCATTTTTTCCTTCCATTTTGAAATAAGAAAAAGATTAGATATTGTTTTTTTTTTAAATTCTAAATTAAATTTAAAATTAAATGGTGTTTAATAGTTTTAAGTATTAAGTGGTTTGTTTTTATAATATTTTATTTATAATTAAATATTAAAAAGTAAAAAAAAAAAACCAAGACATTGTTTTTTTTCATTTAAAAAAAAATCAAATATTTTGATTTCTTTATTTAATAAAAAATTTATAATAAGTTATAAAAGAAAATAAAAAAACAAACAACTTAAATTTTGAAAACAAATTTTTTTCAACAAAAAATTTAAAAAACAAACACCCTCTAAATATTTTATTATTATCTTTTTCTAAATCTATATATGATAAAAAGAAATACAAAAATAATTTACTATTATGTTATAATTGTATTGGTTATTTCATTCTTATGTTATTAAAAATTATAATTTGTTATTTATATGATATGTTAGGTAAAGGTTCTTATTTTTATTGATATGTGATTTTATTTTTGGAATATTTGATTAAAATAGTTAAAATACAACCTTATTTTACGAAAGTGACTCATATTTTTTATAACAAGAAGAATGATTTTTTTAAAAAAAATAAAAATAGGAGGATGTTTAGGGTCCATTTGGTCATGGTTTTTTAAATTTGTTTTTTTTTTTTTTTAAACTTAAAAACAATTTTTAAAAATAAGTTTCAAAAAACATAGCTAAATTGACACATGTTTTCCTTTTATATTTTAGAAATCGGTAAAAATAACTCTTATTTATTCTCTAAAAATTGTCATCTATTTCACTTTGTTTTTAAAAATTGTTTTCAGATAATAACGATCAAATAATGTTAAAAAATTTTAATAATAATTTTCTATTTTTAAAATAGAAAACTATTTTTAAATCATACGAAGTGGGGAATGTTTTGCCCTTTGACGTGAATAATCTTTTTATTTTTTGTTATTTATGAGTTTGAGCCAAGGAATTAATTCTGTACTCTTTTAAGGCAAACACTATCCATTAATTGTTAAACACATAGCATGTGCTGCAGCCTGCAGGCGGTGGGCATATTCCTTCCTTTACATTTTCCTTTTCAATAAACTAATTAAAAAAATCACAAAAAAAATTGATACTTCAAATTATAACTAGAGGAGGGAGCCCTTTTTAAATTAGGTGTCTTGTCTTGCAATCCAAGAAGGAAACATTCCAAAAGGAAAGAAGATGGTAGGCCCAAATCTAAATCCCAATTTCCATCAGGCCTTGACAGGGCCCATCCATCCACCACCTAACAAGCCCAGACCAGGTCCCATGGGCCAGGACCCTAACTACCCATTAAGATTTTTAACTAACTTTTAAATTTCTTAGTTCCATTGACGGACAGCAACGACCAAATCTCCATGCTTTGTAAGAACAGCTCAAAGGGAAAGGCCGGCTTTACACTACACTCGAAACTTTCAATTTTGTACTCGTCTCTCTGTCTCTTTCGTTCTTTCTCCAACATATATCACATTTTCCTTCTCCAATCTTCATCCTTTCAGCCCAAATCCATGGCTAGACTACTGTTCTTCTTCATTGTCATCATCATCTTCTTCTTTATCTCTCTTCCACTTTCACTCTCTCAATCAACAGCCGAAGAATCATGCAACGGTATCTTCTTGTCCTACAACTACACCTCAGGCCATCGCCTCCCGCCCACACTCATCCCCTCAGACCCATCCCAACAGCCTTACAGGTTCGAGTCCAATCTCGCCATCCTCAACAATGGCCTCCGCGAGCTCAAGTCATGGAGGGTCTATGTCGGGTTTGAGCACGGCGAGGTCTTGGTCTCTGCCTCTCATGCTGTGCTGGATGATGGGAGTTTGCTGCCGGCAAACGTTGGGAATGGCACGGTGTTCTCAGGGTTTCCGGAGAGGGACCTCAAGACTGCGGTTGAGACTGCGGGCTATTTGCCCCGGATGCGTGCTCAGGTCCAATTGGTGGGTACCCAGTTCGGTGTGACTGATCCGGATGTTCCCTTGCCCTCTACCATCACTCTTGCCAACGATGGATTCTCATGTCCTAACCCCACAAAGTGTAAGTGGTTTTTTCTCTGTTAATTCATGAATCACAGGGGTCGTTTTTCAATTGAATTGTCTAAAGGTTTATTTGTAATGAAAAGATTGAAGAATTGGATTTTCCGGTACATTAGTATAAGAGTGTATAGAGTAGAAATGACCTCTGTTTTTATGGGTGTTTGAGCAGTTAATGTTTTAATTTATTTGTACTTCATAGAAAAATGTGAAGTATCTTCACCTCTTCTCCTATGATTGAGGAGCCATTTTTTGTGATTTCTTCAGTGAACTTTTGGATGCATGTGTGCTGCACCGAAGATTCAAGGTCTAACTTCACCACGGGAGAAGATTTGCAGCCACTCCAAAATGGGGATGTTACCATAATGTATGATGTGATCAGGTCATATGAGACTAATTACCGGGCTCAGGTTACTATCTCAAACCACAATCCTCTAGATCGACTTGATAATTGGAAATTAAGTTGGGAGTGGAAGAGGGATGAATTCATCTATGCCATGAAAGGAGCTTATCCATCTGTTGTTGATAGCACAGACTGCATTTTTGGCAAGCCAGGTGAGAGCTATAAGGACATGGACTTTTCCAATGCCTTGAATTGTGAGAGAAGGCCAACCATCATTGACCTTCCTCCAACAATGGTGAATAATTCGGACCTTGGGATGATTCCCTTCTGTTGTCGGAATGGTACTATTTTGCCTCCTACGATGGATCAAAGCAAGTCTGTGTCAGTTTTCCAAATGCAGGTTTTCAAAATGCCAACAGAGTTTAATAGAACTCAGCTCATTCCACCTCAGAACTGGAAAATCAGGGGAGAGGTGAATCAAGATTATCAGTGTGCTCCTCCTGTGAGGGTGAGCCAGAGCCAGTTCCCGAACCCAAGTGGGTTGCCCTCAGAATCAACAGCAATCGCTACTTGGCAAGTGGCTTGCAACAAAACAGAGTCCAAGGGGGCAATCCCAAGATGTTGTGTATCTTTTTCAGCATTTTTCAATGATTCTGTTGTGCCTTGCAACACTTGTGCTTGTGGCTGCAAAAGCAGCCCAAGCAACACTTGTAGCGCTTCTGCACAGGCTCTTCTTCTACCATCAGAGGCTCTTCTCGTTCCGTTCGAGAACAGAACCCGCAAAACTACTGAATTTGCTGAGTTACAACGCCGGGCACTGCCTAATCCATTACCCTGTGGGGATAACTGTGGAGTCAGCATCAACTGGCACTTGTTTACAGACTACGACAATGGCTGGACAGCTAGGATCACACTCTTCAATTGGGGTGAAACTGACTTTGTGGATTGGTTTGCTGCGTTGCAGTTTGACAAAGCAGTGCCTGGATTCCAAACCATGTACTCTTTCAATGGAAGTGCTCTTCCTGGTGTCCCGGCTAACAATACCATATTCATGCAGGGGAAACCGGGATTGAACTATCTTCTGGCGGAAAAAGATGGGAAAAAACCGAAGAAAGATCCTCGGGTTCCTGGTGCACAACAGTCTGTACTCTCATTTACAAAGAAAACAACACCTGGAATAAAGGTGGCTCGTGGGGATGGGTTTCCTACTAAAGTGTTCTTCAATGGTGAAGAGTGCTCGCTTCCCTCAATACTTCCAAGCAATGCTTATAGGATGATTGTAGCAACTAGATTTTTTAGTTTTCTTCTAGCTGCTGTAGCTCTGTTGTTTCTGCAGCAATAGCTATGGTTTCTATACCTTCTCTCAATTCTTTAACTTTATCAATGCTTTATAATATGTAAACAGTCATCTGGTTCATTGTTAAAATATATGAGAAGCCAATTCGATGTTGCACATGAATCATTGAATAACTGAAGCTCCCTAAGTCACAAGCATTTCATAAGCTCTATGAGTTGATATCTATCAAACACATGGACATACATAACTGAAATCATAGCAAAGCAGCCAAATGGAGATTATGAATCAGTGATGCCAAACTAGAGTCACCATCACGAGCGTAATAAAAAGAAATGCTTTGTTAACCAGAGTTACAGAAAGGGATCAAATATTTGGCACATTGCCTCTATCAGGCACAGCTAACAATGTCAGTTTCCGAATTCTACAAAGCTTCATTGATGGTTAACTACTTTAAACTTTTCTAAGACCATTCACTCACGTGGAATCTAAGTCTTTGAACTAGGTATGAAACCAAAAAAAAAAAAAAACATGGAACTAAAGGTTACATATGTATAATTCCTTGAGAGTGTATGTCTTCTAAGAAGATGGTTATTATCCAAGGGATAGCCATCAAAATATGTATCAGTTTTCAGCCAGCCCAACATTCTGCTGCAAGACAACAAAAAGAGAAGGCAATTTATTTATCAAACACGCATACAGTATCATGACATATACAAAGAAACTGGGAAGAGTGATGAAGTCACAGAATATTAACCTTTTTGAATTGTCAGGACATGAATCCGTGGTCAAAGTGTTGGCCAAAAGATAAAGACTTACAGCCCGGCCTAGGCATACTTTCAGGCTTCATCCTAAAAGAATCATCAACCAAGAGGTTGTTTCCAGGTTGAGCAATATTTTCCGGGTTCCTATATCCATATTCTTCACCAAGGGAGACCATTCCCTGGCCAACAGAAGAAGCATTTCCATAGATAGCATTCATCTCAAGATGGAAGCCATGGCTATGGTCTTTTGAAAAATCAACCATTGGAGAAGCTAGAGGATAGCATGCTGCAGCATTACTTTCTATGGGATTCCCAACTGTCCTCAGAGCCTGGGCTTCAATATCATTAGAAAGAATTTGATTGGACAAAGGGTGATGCCCAAAATGCTGATGACCTGAAATTTCATTCAGCATTGGCATGCCATATGGGGTTTGAGCCATCTGCATCGTAGAAAAGCTACTCTGGCTTCCATAAACACTATCGTCATTAGCAGCTGGTAAGTTTAGAGATCTTGGAGTTCCTTCACTAACTTGAAAATCCAGGCTCCTATACATTTGAGCAGGTTGCTGCAGCATATTGGCTGGAACTTCATGAAGCAACTTCGCTTGTTTACTGCTATTGCAAGCTTGTTGCCCCACTCCATAGTGGAAAAGGTTCCTTTGATCTACAAAAGCCATGGGAGTCCTAGAGGTTCCTTCCCTGGTGAGACCTTGCAGTGGGACTTCACCAACCACATTAAGTTGGGGGTTGCAGCCATTTAAAGAAGCTGGATTCATATATGTCTTTTCGGGACCCTGTGAAATCTCACTTACCCTGCTGAGATAAAGGCGAAATTTCTGCACCATATAGCTGTAATTATCAGTGTCTTTTACCAAACAATAACAATAAATCTTTCTGGAGAAAATTTTTTCCATTACCTGAAGGTGGCTGGCAACATTTTCTCTAGTAAGACCAGGAAGATTCATTTGCTCTAGGATTTTCTTTGGAACTGCCTCTGCAATAACATGACATTTGCAACCTTAAGGTAGATGGAAACTAGCACAAAATAAAATCTATCAAGGGAGAGCAGAAACTTAAGCCTATAAGAAAGCCTATATAAACCCAGTTTAGGGCTTCATCTTTTGTCATTGTCTTCCGGACTCCAAAGAGCAAACCCTAGGTATCTCCTTTAGAGAGAGAAGACCATCCTCTCTTGTACCAAAATTAGTGAAAGAAGAGAGCGGACAAAAAATCATTTAAGTCCATGAGATCTATAATGCCTACAAACTATCTTCTTAGGATTGGATTTGATTTGGAAACATCCAAATTGCAAGTATTGGTTTATGTCTCTAGAGTTATGACATATTATTGTTTTTTTATTATTATATGTTTCCCTTATGTTAAATTTAGAGAGCCTGGGATTAGATATGCATGCACCCTATAAGATCCAAAACCAAGGAAGAAAGTAACATCGGTTCAGCTAGTAAGTAAAAACATAAAAATAAAAAATTCTTCAAACTATCAAACATGCAAAATCTACTACAATACCATCCCAACAACTTTTGTCATTGTCTTCGAGACTCCAGAGAGCAAATCCTAGCTACCCCTTTAAAGAGAGAAGACCACTATCTTTTATGACAAAATCCATGAAAGGAGAGATCATATGAAAGATTGTTCAATCTATGGAATCTATGACGCCTACAAAATTACCTTCATTAGATTGGATTTGATTTGAAAACATTTAGATCACATGTATGAGTTTCTATCTCTAGATCTATGTCATATTATGGTTTTTTTATTGTCATATTTTTTCCTATGTTTAATTTAGAGAGTTTGGGATCAGATATGCATACATCCTATAAGATTCAAGATCAAGGAATAAAGTAATTTAGGATTCCCAATTGGTAAGGGGGAAAAAATCTTCAAACTATAAACAATTGAAATCATTCCATCCCAACAAAAATCCAGTAATCAAATTTTTGAAGGGCATGATAAATTGTATAGCATAGCACATTCTTGAAAAATTAGTCTAAAAATGGTTAGAATATAGGAGCCCCACACATTAGACATGGTAATTTCACTTGGAACATGTACAATATTAATAGCTACATATTAATGAAGGTGAAAGAGTATTGAGAAAGCAAAGTGACTATCATCAAGGAAGGTGAAAGATTCATACTAGAATAGCCCAGTTGATTCACAGCTGCCACAAACTGTTGATGGAGGGCTGGTGTCCAAACCATCCTAGGCTTCTTTACCGTTGTTGGCATAGCATTCCTGGATTCTCCTTCATCCTCCCTATCTTTTTTCCTCTTCATGCTTCTACTGCCCTCTTCATTCCCACCCTCTACATCATCCTCCATTGCATGCTCCATTTCCTTCAATCCATTCCTTCTTTTCCGAATCACATGCTGCCATACCAGCTGAATTGCATCCATCCTAACCGGTTTAACCCAATAGTCACAGGCACCATGAATGATACCCTTCATGATAGTTTCCCTTTTCTCATCCGAAGACATCACTGAACAAACATGTGTATAATAGAATTAGTAAGATGCTGTGTCATCAAGATATGTTAATTTCTTCTCAGGGTTTTGGAAAAAAGACTACTTACTAACAACAGGCATGTCCATCTCCAATCCAATGATCTCAAGAAGCTTAAGTCCACTAATATCAGGCATATGCAAATCACTTAGAACAATATCAAACCTACTGCTATCTTCCCTTAGCAGGGACAGTGCCTCCTCCGCATTCCTACATTTGGTAACTGAAGATCTCGAAACCAAACTCAATCCAGTTGTCCCTACTCAAAACCCCATGAAGGAAAAGCAAAAATTAAGAAACCCACAAAGAAAAGAACTATAAATAACATACCTTTATACATGCAACGCTCAAGCATTCTTCCCATTATTTGAAGACAAGTCTGATCATCATCAACTGCAAGAACTCTGATACCTTCTGGGAACTGGAGAGGAACTGCAGCAGTTACAGACATGGAACCTTCTCCAGTTTCGACATTCATAGAAAAGACCAGTGAAGAGGAATCAGAGTGGAAGAGAAGAGAAAGAGAGGGTGAGAAGCAGCAGCGTTTTAACTTTTTTGAAAGATATTATTGACTGTGTTTGACACTCTGTATATTTAATAATTTATATGGACTTTTTTTTTTCTAATTCTGTTGACGTACGGCTTCGTATTTTGAACTGCATATGAAAAGGAAACAGACTAACAGCTCTTCAGAAAACCCTACTACTGCACCACTTTGGTAATGGTGGATTTATTTAGAAAGTCATAATTTTACTTATTATATTTACAGGATCTAATATGAGTTGTATCCATCACCATCAAGATTATAGTAATTGCCATGGAAATCTTTTTGTTTTTTTTTTTTATTCTTACTAAATATAAATCTTATGCGCAAAAAGTTGTTTACAGATTTCACCTTTAATACATTAGATATTGGATTCAAAGTCTTGGGGTTGAATCCCATTAAGGTATTATTTAATGGGTGTTTGATAAACCAATAATTTAATAATTTAATTTAAGTCATTAAATAAATTAAATATATTTAGTAAAATACTTTAATAATGATATGACTTAAAATAAAAAACACTTTAAACTAATAAATTAAAATAATTAATTTATTATTAAGTTAATATATTCATTTTACTTTTTTACTCTTATTCATTCTAATTATCTTTACGGTATTGGTATTCTATGACTTTTATTATTACTCGACCTCTTTATTATAGTTATAATCTATTATGATTAATATGTTAATTTAATGATTTAAAATAAATTTTAAGTTAATTTTATCAAACAATCTTAATACTTAAAATAAGAATTAAGTAATAAATTTTAAATTAATAACTTAATTATAATTTAACTTAAAGTTAACTTAAGTCATTAAATAATAAGAATTATATTTTACCAAATACTCCCTCAAAATAGGGTTATTTTTATTTAATAAAGTTAATTAGAATAAACATTTTATTGGAATCACAATGTCAAATACATACAAAAATATTTTGAAATTTGAACACGTTTCATAAAATTTTCAAACTTGAATCCAAAATTAAAAAAATAAGTCATTCAAACTTCATCTTGATTAAAAATAAATAAATAAAGTTAAGTGATTTCTTGAGAAAATAAGACTTCAAGAAATTTTAAGAAAGATTTTATTTTATTTATTTTTTTTTTTTAGAGGTGAATGTCTTTATATTTATATTATAGCAAACAATTTGAATTTCATGGCTAGTAATGAAATTAATAAGATGTAATTAGTTTTTTTTATTGATTTATTAATATAAAGAATGTGAATTGTAATTAAGACCGACATAAAAAGATTAGACATAAAAGGATGACACGACTTCATAAATAGAAGCTTTTAAGGTTCTGAACATGTCACAAGTGATAAACTCCTAGATCATTTTGTCACAAACCTGATAAAAGAGCTCACATGTCACAAGTGCAGTCCCCAATATGCAATGATTAGTCCTTTTCCATCATTTGATAAAATTCCAATCCCAGTTACAAATTATGGAATCAATTTTTCACCTTCTATTCATTTGAGAATTTTGGATAAAAGAATTGCTACAAGGGTATCATCACAAAATTACTTTCGGACCTTTACAAAAATATAATTCAGCCCTGTCAGAACATTCTACTGCTGATAGAATTACAATACAATGCTCCAGTTTATGAATTTCTAAAGACTTAAGTGGTTGCAGTGGTGGTATCTTAACTGGGGTTTGTCTATAGAACTCCTCCCATGCTATCATGGAAACTAACAGGCTGAGCTCTCAGCAAAGACTGGTAATATGATCACAAGAAAATCTCCTTCAAGATTAGGAGGACTAGCATGATGAAACACATGATAACGAGAATCGTTGCACATGTTACCATTCCACCTTTCCTCTGTGTTCTTTCTGCCTGCAATTCCAAATAATGCACCAGAACAGTGCTTAATTAGCAGCTAGAATTACACATTTGGGTTTAGCAGAAGCCTTGTGTAAAATGATGGATGAACAATGTTAGCAGTTAGTGTAAATCAATTAAGTTTAGCAGAAACCAGATGCTAAAGGAAGAGAGGAGACAAAGGACCTTTTCAAGCTGTTTAAAGCCCTCCTCAACTGATGCAGACACACTCTGAATGTTGTAGTCTATCCGATCAACAATTGTTCCCTGATAGAGATATCAATTTGGTCACCAGGATTCTGGATGAAATTCCAGGATTCTGGATGAAATTTATGGACAACGTATAAGGATTAAGGATGCCGCGTTGACCTGGTCTATCACAAGGACTGAGAGATCTTTCATGATTTGAGCAAGCTCATTCACAGATTCCACCACCTGTAAACAGGTTTTATTTAAAAAGGAAAACAAGAAGAACAGAATTTGGAATTGGTTGTACTAAGTGGAGTGCCTCCAATTACCTGTCTGATCTCTTTCTCCCTTTCAGCTGTGAATTTCTCACTCTTCTTTAGCTTGGCCATTTGATGCTCATTAAAACCCTGGATTGATTTAAGCATATAATAAGCAAGTAATAATACTGGAAGGAGGGTCAAGAAAAACAAAATAACAAGGTGGTAAATAGGTCCAAACTTAGCAGAATAAAAGGGTTTCCAACCAGCACCAAAGTATGTTAAATAATAAACTATAATTGCCCAAAAATATTTATATTTAACACCTGATTTATTAGAGCATTAAGTATCTGTTTAAACGAAAACATAAGTTCTAAAACAAGACATGCAATTTTCTGAGCTTTCATTTCCTCAGGAGAACCTAATTCTTTTTCTTTTCTGGCTTAATGTTAGGCCAACAATCCAGAAGTTAAAAGGATAAAAGAGAAAAAGAACAGCATACCATGTCACCAAACTCATCATCATCCAATCTGAATTTATTTTCATTCAAGTTCATCTCCAAGTCAACCCCGTCATGTCCCTGCAGTAACCAAAATAAATAAAAAATGAAATCTCAACAAGAAACAGGCCATGGACTATAATGAAAATCAACAATGTAAAACCAGTCAATAAGAGAAGAATGTGCATAACTTTGGAGTGGAAAGTCATCTTAAGCATGCAAGATTAGCTATCAATATCTATTGACATCGTACTTTCCTTGGAACTTACAATTCATATTTATTTATTATATAAGAAACAAGGATATATTTAGAAAAAATGCAAACCTCTTTTTGCTGCCTCAAACGCTTCAAATATGTTGACTGTCTCTTTCTGAGCTCCAATGAGAGGTTCTGAAGGTCTGTAGCAAGAGAACGCTGTTGGAAAAGGGAAAATTTAAGAAAAGAAAATACAATCCACATTAAAAGACCTCTAAAGAGAACATAAAACACTGATGAACTATTTCTTGTCAATGAATTAAAAGAAGTAAAAAATGTTTGAGATCTTTTTCTACAAAAGTACAAAAGTGAAACTGTGAAACAAATGGAACTGCACTATAGCAGTGAATTCAGGAGCACCCATCACCATAAGATGTATAGATTTCTTTTATATCCTATTCCTGTTGAAAGATATCAACTCAGTAGTACTAAAATGTTAGACTAATGAAAGATGCACAATATCCAGACAGGCAGCCAAAAGCTGAGGCTGTGTGTGATAAGAATAAAGATAAGGCAAGACTAGAGTAAATCATGGGCATACATCAAAATTACATGCAAACCATATAATTTTTTATAATAGAAAGTGCAATGACTATCGAGACCAACCTGTACATTTTTCCTAACATTAGAATCCTCAGAAGGCCCCCTTGCAGAAAGTTTTTGTAATCTCTTTTCTGACCTCTTCAGTAGATCTGTAATTTCTTGGGTGAGAGACTCAATCTTACGTTGATCTTCTTTGCCATCTTCAAAGGAGGGCATTAAAGCTTTGGCCTGAGCCTTGACTAACTCAGCCATTTTTACCCTAGAACGTTGTATATTTGCAGCTACTTCTTCAGAAACATCTACCCAAGCTGGAGGTAGACCCACTGTAAATGCATCCTTACTGCAGCAAGGAAAATATATTCAGCATTCAAAGAATATTTTCATTAGTAAAGCATAACTTGAGTACTTGACACTTGAACCATTTGTAAGCATTTAATTGGTGGGCATGGCTGATATCAGTATCCAACTCATTTGTTCAGCATTAAATGAAATGTTCTTAAGAATCTTTCCCTCCTTCATCCTCTTGAGAATTGCATTTTCAGACTCTTTAGCATCCCGCAAATTTTCACCTGTAGCAACCAACTATTTCCACCTAAAACCCCTACATTTCCCATTCAGTATCCATTATCTTTGAATTCCGACCAAACATATTTAGTTGAATCCAAACATTTCCTACAATCAGAATCCAAATAATCAAATTAAAGAAACATATATTCCATGTTGCGTATTGCATTAGCATATCCAATTCCCCGAAAGTACAAACACAAGAAAAAGCCCTAATATCCGTTTTTCACTTCCTATTCTAACTGTAGGAGGAGCACATACTTTTTTCACTGAACATATATTCCATGTTGTGTTGCACATTAATACATTCAATTTCTTGAAAATGTAAAACACAACAAGAGTCCAGATTTCCATTTTCTAATCCCTATTCCATTTTAGGCAGGGCACCATACTTCTTTCACCAAAAACTGGACAAGAGATTCAAAAGTTCAAGTATAAGTCCCCTTGTCAAATATCAAATTAAAAACCCATTTACCAGCTTGAATCCACTTTATTATGTCACCGACTCACCATCTATTCAACTCCAAAAGTTCTAGATTCAACTCCTAGACACGTCCGTTGATTGGTGACCTAATGAGTTAATCAATAACAAGTTGAAACATACCAGTGAATCACACTAACACCCTGCAACTGCATAAATTTATCTCAGCACAGTTCTCATTCTCTCTACAGAGACACAAATTTCCTAATTCCATTTTCCACAGAAGCTAGAAAAATGCTAGAACGGTTTGATATTACATACAGTCAAATCTTACAAAATTTATATGTAGTTCTCCTTTTCTTGGCTTAGGATGCCTAAGAAAATTAATCAAATCTTGGAATTTCCATAATAGGAGTGGATTCGTTTTCTTTTCTCGTCAAAAGGAGAGAGAAAGAGAAAGAAAAAGAAGCGTTACCTAGAAGGACCTGGATCCTCAGTGCTAAGAGGAGTATACGAAGACCGATTCGAGTGAAAAAGCGAAGTACTCGCCATTTCGATCACGGCACCGCCGGAGCTGACCCCCGCCGGAGCTCGAACGCTGTTCACAGCATCTCTGTGCTTTCTGAACACTACGGTTCGATTCATCGTGGCCATGGAAAACAGGACCTGCAACTACAAGTGAGAATTCCAAATTTGAGAACGAGGAAATGGTTTTCTCATAATTGGCAGAGTTGCTGAGGAATTTATGAGAAAAATACTTACGAGGGAAATTGGAATTCGAGGTGTTTGGAAATGTCCGAGGGACGACGACTTTCACGAATGAAGACGCAATTCGAAAACGAACCTTCATCCACACAACTGAGTTCAAGCCCACGCCCAAGCCCAAGCTCAGGCCCAACGTATTTGTCACGGAAAACCAGTCCCAAATTCCCGTATGATTTGTCGGAATTCGACTCCCATTGGGCCTTCAGTCAACTCGCTGGTCTGTCCGTACAAATTTGAGGTTGATATAATGGAGAGAAAAAAAAAAAAAAAAAGTTAATATGTAATAAATTTATTTTTTTTAAAATATAATTAAATAAACTTTTAATTTTGAGCCATTTAAACTTAATAGCTTCAACGCTTTTTCCTAATAAAGAATAGAGACTCCGAAGACCCAGATGATCCAAACTTTTCTAGGTGTCATGTCCCTTCACGCGCTTGGAGAACCCAAAATACCCAAAGTGCCCTGCAATCGGTGCCGGGTCCATTCCTCTTTGCGCGTACCGCAACCTTGGTAAGAATGTAATATACCGAATATTTTAAGAACTTTTTGGGAATTACGCGTCTCAATAGCGGTTGTTGATGGCAGTTTCCGAAAATTCGCGCGAGTCTATGGTCATTTACCGAAATGCAGTAACATGACCCGACCCGGTTCAAAGCTACTTCTTCCTTAAGTCTCCCCGGAGTCCATACAGATGTATAAATATTTATGTAAGTTGTACAGAGATTTTCTGAGAGAGAAATGTGTATTTGGTAGCTGAGAAAATTTTGCAGAATTTTCTACTGGTTAGGGGAAGAGACGTGTTGTTAGGTGAAGAATTTCTCGGCAAATTTTGTGGTGGAACTTAATGGACGATGATTCATGGAGCTTTGGTTTCTCTACTTCCTCCAAGAGCTATCGATCGGCCCTTCTGTCACGGCCAGGTGAGCTTCGTATTGGTTTTTTGTATGCTGTTTGGTTAATGAGAAAAAAAAAGGGAGAGGAAAGGGAAAGAGAAGGAAACAGAACGAAATTTTCTTTATTGTTGTATTTGTGTTGTTGTGGTTTCAGACAAAATAGAAAGGCTGCGTCAGCTGAGAAAACCTGTTTTCTTGTTACTTCAAATAATTAAAAAAGGAAAAAGAGAGAGAATGGAAGGAAAAAAAAATGGGATTTAAAGTTTTCATTTATTACTTTTTCTCGCCTCTTTCTATGAAACCAAAGTGGAGCTAAAAGGGAGTGGGACTTGATTCTACCTTTTTTAATGCTAATAAGTGGTGAATCTATGATGATTATTCTTGGAACAGATCTCTGCATTGATTTTGATGACTTAGAAGGAGATGATGATTCAAAGGTGGAGTTCCCATGCCCATTTTGTTCGGAGGATTTCGATATTGTTGGATTGTGCTGCCATATTGATGAAGAGCATCCAACCGAGTCAAATTATGGGGTATTACTTGTTTTTTTTTTTTTTGTTGTTGTTGTTGTAGTTGTAATTACTAATTAGCCTATGTTGATTGGTGGAATGAGGATACTTTTGGATGATAATGATTTTGTCTCCATTTTTTGTTTTTATGACTTGGGTCAAAAAGTTCATAAATGATATAAAACCTTTCAATTTGCTTTATCCAGGTCACTAAGTAGTTTTTGGAATTAATCTGGTAAGAATTATTGGATAGGCTTCTTTGCTTCTTTATGGGGTATGCTTTTGATGATGAGAGAGGAAAATAGAAAAGTTGATCATCTTGAGTAACTCAATCCAGAAAAGCCTTAAAGCACAGCTATGTTGGATAGGTTACCTTTTCGCACTGGACTTGATAGGCAGTCAATAATTACATCACTTTGGAGAATTGCCTCTCCACTTCATCTCTTATTTTATGGGTCATGTCATCTTTAAATTAATCTCTTTCTCTTTATGGATGATTAATTGAAGATATCATAACGCTCATAATCATCGGGTTTTTTGTTCCCCCACTTGTACTCATAGATTTACCGAAGTTATATTCCATACTTTGTCCTACTTTACCATTATGCAAACTCGTAACTTATTGAAGGGTGGGGGTTGGGGATTTTGGTCTGCCTGTCCTTGTGGGGGCAAGGGAGTGAAGACGAGAAACATTTGGATATGAGATTATTGCCAAATTTGTGCTGTTATGCTGTAACAGGAGCATACTTGTTTAGTAAGTTTTACATGGATTTTTGGACTCTAATTGTGCCTTCATTGAATAGATGTTGCTCACAATCTGCCTTCTTTTTGTTTGCAGATATGTACTGTTTGTGGTACAAGGGTTGGGATTGATATGATTGAACATTTAACTACACAGCATGGAAATATTTTCAAGATATCCTTTTTTACTCAATTGAGTTAATCTTTTTCCCCCTTTTTGCTTATGTTTGCTTTTTGGTTCTTATTTGAAATTTATGTCATAAGCATTGACATGAAATTCGCTCCTGCAAATTGTTTGCCCACAAATTAATTCTGCTCAAAGAACTGAATCGTGGATGGGGTTATGCAGTTGTCTGTGCAATTAACTAAATCAACATCACATTAGTGAAAAGTGATTTATATTTCTCATGGTTTTGTGAATACCAACAACAAATTAGAATTATGGTTCATTGTAATCTGTTTGTTTTCCTTCCCCCCTCCTCCCCCTCCCCCTCCCCCTCCCCTTCCCTCCTTTTTAAATCTCAATCTGACTCTGTCAGTTTTTTGCCTTGTTTTCTTTGAAAATCCATTGACAAAAGCTTGTAGGAAACTTCTATGCATGTAAACCATTTAGAAAGGTAAACAATAAGAGATTGGGTTTGTATACCTTTTTTTTTCTTTAAATCATTCGACCTTAGTTTCTGGAGACCCCTGCAACATCAGCTAATTTATCAGTACGACTGGTCCATCATGTTTACATTTTTTTCTTTTTCTAAAGTTTGATTCACATAAACATTCCGTTAGCCTCTATTTCTTGTTCAAGTGCATTACATTTCCATGTTTCTTTATTTGTTCATGTCCTTTTATGACATGTTAAAATAATCCTTTTATTTCATACTTTTATATGGTGATAAAAGCTATAGGTTTGCTCTGAATTTCCTTGACTAGAGGTTACCTTCAGCAAAAATTGAAACTCCATAAGGGCGAATCCCATTCACTCCGTTCTTGGCTGAAGAAGGAGTTGCAGGATGGACAACTGCAATCTCTTCTTAGGGGTTCCTCTGTGTTTTCTTCCTCCAATACGGAACCTGATCCATTGCTGTCATCTTTTATTTACAACATGCCCATGGTTGATGTCACTGAAAGCATGCAGCCTAGTTCTTCAACTGAAGTAAACTTCGAAAAGAAAAGCTTAGATGAGAATATGTTAGAAAGGTATGACCAAATCTCACTGTCCACCAACTTGTATCATTCATGTTCCCTTGTATGGTACTACTGACAACTTAATCATGTTTACTATGTAAACTGTTTGATTATGCTTTTTAGTATTGGTCTTCCACGATTATAGGTTCAATTTTTACATGGGATTGGTTTTTAAATGCTGGTAGTACAAGTTCTGCTTGGCTGTATATTGAGTATTTAGGGTGCATTTAGGTACCTTACTTTAATTTGTTAATAGTCTGAGTGAGACAGGATGTCAAGAATTGGTTTTTTAAAATGGATTACCCCAAAGACCTGACCAGTTCAGATCTTTCAGTTGAACCTTTGAAGACCAAAACCCAGTCAAACCATGTGAGGCTCGTCCAACCAAAGTTGGACGCTAAATTTATTCTATAGCGCAGCAATAATGACCAAGTTCTTTCCTTATATTGATTTTGAATCTTAGCATTTTGTTACTTCCATTATCTGGATGTGATTTCTAATGGCTTTGGAACACCATTTAAGTAGAAACCAGAGGCAGGAAAGCATTCTGTTGAGAAACCTGGTTCTGAATGAATTGGAAATTTGGTTGACCTTATAATCCCTCTTTGTGAAATTAACTTCAGATTGGCATTGTAACCCAGTATGTGCAAATAGTTTAATACTTAACATCTCTGCATTTACAAAATTAGATGATCATAGATGTACTGAGACGTATTCTGGAATTACTAATAAATTTCACCCTTTTGCCACACTCGATCTGACAGTATTTTTTTTGTGGCAGAAACATGCAACTGTCTCCCCTATCAGACAAGGACCAAAAGGAGAAGGCAAAACAATGTGAGTTTGTGCAGGGACTATTGTTATCCACCTTCCTCGATGACAATTTATGAATGAGGCTTCTGATGTTAAATTTTAACAAGCACATCATGTTGCAAGTGTTGAATATGCTGATTCCTTGACAGAGTTAGATTAGATGTAGGAATTGAATGCAATTCATGAAGTGTTCCCATCAGTTAGGCAAAAACAGAGTCAAAACTCCTGTATCCTCTCTTTTCTGTAAATCTAATGTTGTGTTTTCCTTGTGGCTCCTCTTACATTTCAGACTGGTAGATGAGTACTGAGCTTCTGTTTTGATATGATCTCACTTTAATTATAGTATATGATCATTGTGTCTCAAAAATGCTAGGTGATTTCCTTTTTCTTCTCCTTCTTACAAGTTTCTGAGGCTTCCTGCTAATAATCATAACCCTTTAACATTAGCATGGAAATGATTTCATTTGTTTCTGATAGTTGGAGGAAGTTGGCCATGGGCATTATTCTCAAATCCCCAGAAAAAAATTTTAATTCTTAATTTTGTTTTTAGCATTATTAGAAAGAAAGGGCATGGTGGAAAATTCTTTTACTTTTTTGAGTAACAGATTTCAAAACTGTTTAGTATGTGCTTTATTTTCTCCTTCATAATCCTCTATTCTAAATTCAGTGGATGATAACTGAAAGGTTTTCAATTTCATGATACCCACAGGAAGAAGTAAAAAATCAATAAAAATAAAATAAAATAAAATAAAGCCCACTGGTTGTCAAAATCAGCAGAAAGTCAGAAAGTCTATAGGATCCTTTCTTGTACAGTTCAGCAGGGTATGTTTGGCTGAAGGATGGTGTTATTCCTCAGCTTCTGTGTTATGTTGGTACAAGGATATGGTTATCCTTGGCAAGGACAAAGTTATCCTTGCTTGACCAAACCTCTGTTTAGGTAAAGGGATATGCCACATTTACCCAGTTTCCAATCAGAGGTAACTTCAGCAACGACAATATCCTCTGTACTAAAAAATTTCGGGTGGAAGAACTCACTTTACTTGACATGATCAGGAAATAAAATTCGGTCAAAAAAAAATTACGAGTAGAAATTTTGGGTAAATTGAAAATAGATGAATAAAGTTAAAAATTAAGCTATAATGCATTATGCGCATAGGCCAGGAAAAAAAATGTCAGAAAACCATGTTCAATTAGAACACACCATATGATACAAACGACCACACTGTTATTTTCCTTCATTTGTTTACGATTCAAAATTTGCATCATTTTTATCACAATTCCCTTCTCTCGTAGACATTTCCCAACCAGAGCATATAAATTTGTATGAAAATGCTTTTAAAAATAATTCTACTATAACAAGTGGTTTTGAAAACAAATAGGCATTTCACAAGATTTAGAAAACATCTTCAAAAAGTCGAAAAATTACATACAATGCTCAAGTGAATTTCTAAAAACATTTCGAGAGATAAAACACTTCGAGTGCGTTTTGTAGTGACTATAGAAAACGTTTTTAACCTTTCTAATACTTGAATGATAAAAAATTTAAAAACACTTCCTAAAATCAGTGTCGGGCTCTTCAACTCAAAGCACTTCAAATAGAAACATTTCCACTATAAAAGCCAAGCTGATGAATTGTACATCGCATTTATGAGTTCTAACCCTGCTTTTCAAATAAATGTTCAATAAACAGAGGATAATGGACAGGTGGTATGGAGTTAACCTGATTATTAAATCAGTTTTAAGTCCATACACAGTGTGGTCAATAAGAAAAGCAGTAGAAAGCCTATTCGAATGCAGAATGCCCAATGTACATGAAAGAATGTAATGTCACCCTATAACTGCTGTGGACGGAGCTTCCTTATCAACCACTTCTTTCTCAGTTTCACGTCCAAAGCCAGAAATGTTTTTGCCTTCTTTTCATCTTCCAAGAAATCACAGGCATCCAAAACAAGTTCCTCATCCATGTCTGGTAAGGCTTGGACTGCTTCAATCACACTCTCTATTGAGATGGAACCTGAGTTCTCGTCATCCTTGTTCTTTTCTGATATAGAAGAAACTGCAGTCACCATCTCCCTAAGAGCGCTAGCCATGTTCCCATCTTTTTTTCGAATTCTTTTTGGGGTTGCAGAATTCGATGGATTTTCTAATTGTCGCTTGTTCCTTCTTAACCCAGAATGTGATGACTCCTTCAACTCACCCAGCTGCTCTTCACTGGAAAATGATGCAGCTGGAGACTCTGAAATCTTCAAAACTCCTTGAAACTTGACTTCTGGAATGTCATCTGGTTCGTCGTAACCCAAATCGGTGTCTCTTCCATCAATGCTAAGTTCTCTGCATATCACGCACAAATCTTGGTAGTATGGCACAGGCCGGGTCATGTACTGGCGTGCGTTAGTATGTGTCTGCATTTCATCAAATCTAAGCTCTGAAACCGTGTTTTAAAAAATGAAGACAAAGAGGAATCATCCACAAATATTGAAAAACAGAGATAAGAGTCATTTAGCAGTTGGGCCTTGAATCATTCCCTTCATTTCCAGTTGCATCCAAAGACTAAAAGGCTCATACTCAGAATGGATGCATTGTAAAAGAGAGAATTTAAGTTATCAACCGAAGCTGATAAGAAACAATATCCTTTCTTGCAATCTTAATAAGCATCAACAATAATAATTCTTTTAAATTCTATGAAAACAAAATAGAGTGATTTCCATTCCAGGTGGACTCCAAACACAGCCAAATTGAATAAAATGAAAGACACACCTTGATATAATCCTGCCAGACGCAATCATCAGCAGTCACCATTTGTCGTGTGTCATCCCAGATAAACCCATTCAAGTCAAGGAGGCTCCGAATGACATTATATTGCCTTCTCAGAGTTTTGAATCGGTTTTTCAAAACATCCATATCATACTTAAAGCCAAATTTAGCATTAAACGACGCAATCATCTCCATCCATGCTTGTTTTCGGAATACACCATCAACCTGGTTCCCTTTCTGCACTTGATCTAGCATGAGGTCAATGAAATAACGGTCCATGGGTGGTTGCCAATAAGTCCTTGTACGATGACTCATGCTGGGGCCTGTTTCACCTGGTGGAGCTTGAGGTTTTTCATCCACAGTTTCTTTTGACAAAGAGATGTCATACTCTTCATTGATCATGATGTCATGGAGAGCCTCCACAGCCACCTCACCCAGGCTCATTGGCTGAGTGGCAGTTACTATCTTGTTCCCACCTGAATGTGATGACTCGTGAATAATGTCAGTTGGTTCCCCATCATCAACAGACGTAACAGGGGATATTCCACTCATCTTTGATCCTGATATGCTATTGTCAAGGTTGCCATCATGGCCAAAATGATTACCCTTTTGCTCAGGGGTTGCATTTCTATATATAAAACACAAGTCATTGTAATATGGGATAGTTTTTATTCTATATGACCTTGCATCTGGGTGTCCCTGCAAGTACAATCTGTAAGACTCCAGGAACAAACATGAAATAATTTTGAATAATAAAGCAAGCATTGTACCTTGATATATTCATCCCAGACATTATTATCAGCAGTCACCATTTGTCGCTGTTCATCCCAGCTAAAGCCCCTCTGACAAAGGAGATTCTTTATAGCCTTGTAAAGGTTCCTCAGTGTTTTGTGACGATTTTTCAGGACATCTTTCTCATATTGAAAATTGAATTTTGCATTGAACAATGCTGTCATTTGCTTCCATGCTCGTTTGCTGAATAAATGATCATCTATCCTATTCCCCTTGTTGACTTGCTCTAACATGAGGTCAATAAAATACCGATCCATTTCTGGTGTCCAAATTGTCCTGAAGCGATCATTACCGTTTCGGGCTCGGACACCCATCTGTCTACAATTTGAGGAAAGGTATAAGTAGAAGAGGTAAACTTCCAAAAAAGAATCATGATGGATTAAAAGACATGCATTAATCAAATTTCTCTATTACCTATTACAGTCCACTACTCTTCTGGCTGTAAGACAACAGCAAACTGCACAACAAAATTGTAATCCAAATTTGTCCTATTTAAAGTACAAGAGGTTTTATTGAGTTATTCCATCACTTTGTTGCACTTCCTTTTAGTTATGAGGCTCTAAACCATCTCTAATAAAGAAGCCACTTAGCCATGGAACTCTATAGAAGATGTATGGAGTTACCAAAAATTTTTGGTATGAAAACAGGCATAATTGTTTCAATCTAGCATCAAAAGCAAAAGAAATCACTTCTGAACGTGTTTTCAGTTTTGTTGATTGAAAGAATGACAAGGAGTAAGACCCTGAAATTCCACACACCTGCTAAAAAATGGTCTTCATATTATAGTGTCACTAAACCTTTACTAGAATAAAAGAGACTCCAAGTTATAATTTGCCATGTTTTTATCAATGTCTTTGCATCTACATTCATATTAAGACCTATTCTATCAGAAGTTCACAACCTTTCGGTCAACATATTAATTCATATTTCCTGCAACTCTTCATCTTAGTTTCTCCCTCAGCTTCCAAATTCCAAATTTGTTTCCCTTTTTTTTTGGATTATGACTCCAAAGTTTAATCTCTTTGTCAGGCTTCAAGAAGACTGGATGTGTCTCCTCACAACATGTTTTCTTTTCTTTTATCTTTTTCGGGATTTGAACAACACCGGAATGGCATAAAGTTCAATGACTAAGACAACATCACACAAAGTTCAGCACATCCTAATTCAAGTTCAGTAGAGTAGCAGCTTAATTTCACCAAATTTTTTTCTTTTTCGCATTTCTGAAAATGGTTTCCTCATCAACAAAGCTCACACCATAGAATGGGTTCCGAATTTAAAGTTCAATTGATCCCCAAACAAAGAGGTGGACTTCAATGTATGAGGTTTCCAACAGAAAACTTCAGAACAAGTTGTAATAGGAATATCTTTATCCAAGACAAAGGCTAATTTGCAGCACAAACTTATGCCAAACACAGGCGTTAGTAGTACTTGTACCGCAAGCCCACCTTTTTCCAAAGGACGACAACCAAGCCTACGGTTCCAAATCCACTTAGAACAAAACAAAGAGAAACTAATAGGCGGCCCTCAATCCAAACAGAAAAAGAAGAAAACCCATGTCCCAAACACCCACAAAGATTTATAACGCCTCAGTATTGAACCCAAACGGGCCTCCCACTCGGCTTCACTAAATTTCAAAAACAACCCAAGAGAAAACAAAAAGGAATTCATTCGACAATGCACAATTCAATCAGTTTTTATCAAATTCCAAATTCTTACCCGTATAAGCTTGCTCAGAGTGATTTCACTCCTACAAAACCCAACCCTTAATCTTTCATCCCTAAAATTAAAAGAAAGATCAAACTGAGTTTAAAATTCAAGGGGGTTTCGCATTACCATCTTCTACGCTATGAATAAATAAAAGAAAATTCAAATACAAGAATTATTCAAACCCAAAAACAAGAGACTAGAGAGAAACAGATAGAAAAATTAAAGAGGCATCACAGAGAAAGAAAATAAGCAGAAAAAGAATTGAGGGGTGAATGGAAACGAACCTGTTGTGGATCCTGGAAAAGGCGGAATAGCGGTTTCTGCAATTTGGAGGATAAGGTTTTCCAGGATAAGGTTGAAACAGGCTCGCTGCTGGAATACAACGCTAACCCTGACCGTAACAAGAAGCTAACCGTATAAGGGTTAGGGGATTAATAGGAATGAAGTTGTCCTGTTATTCGTAAAACAATAACACGGCCAATTAAATCTCTGCCCTGAGTCTATATAGAAAATATCAAATTATGGCATAATTTATATTATTTTATAAACAATTATCTAGTTCTAGAAAACAAAAATAATTCCAAAATTCGAAGGATTATTTTAGACCCTATTTCCTTCCTGTGATTGATATTATTATTTTTCGCATTATACATCAAGCTTCAAAGTTTCCAAGTTGGTTGAGCCGCCACCATCGATTGGGTCTTATCTCTCACGTCAGTGCTCAACCAGAATCTCTTAAAATGGTAGGGCAACACGAATGGAATATATATGTATATAGATGGAAAACAAAGTATTTGGAGAGTCTTATGAAGATACAGTACATGATTCTACGAATTTCTCTGGATTCTAGAAAATGATAAATTAGTTAAAAAATTAAAAAAGAAAAAATATTTTTAATTTAATGATTTTTTAAAATCTGCAACAATTTTCGCACATAGATGAATGGATTTCTCTCCTTATCTCACCACATCACCATTCTCATTTAGGACAATGAATCAGATATGCAATAAAATCAAAACATTTGATACTTACAGAACCTGTTTCGCCCTGTGATTTAACTTTTTATTTTTAAAAATAAAAAATTATTTTTAAAATTTTTTAACACAGCTTGACCATCATTCTTTGCAAATAATTTTTAAAAATAAAACAAAATAGAAAACAATTAGAAATTATTTCCTTAGTTTTTAAAAACATGAAACCGCTTAACCATTTTTTTGAAATTTGTTTTTAAAAATTGTTTTTAAGTTAAAAGAAAAAAAAAACAGTTTTTAAAAACAAATTTCAAAAAGCATGACTTGCCCTAAATTTTTTTAAACAAAATTTTAAACCATTAATTTTTCCAAGTAAAATTCTAAAAAATTTTATACCTTATGTAAAAGTTATTATTACCTTCTATGTATAACCAGACAGACAACTGCAAACCAAAATCATATGTATTTTAAAAATAAACCTCGAAAAGGTACTGGTATCCTCTATAAGTGCAGGGAAATCGTAGCCCATAGGTGGGGCTTGAATGTCCAGGCAACCAAACAGAGGCTAGACCTGAGACATAGGACATCAAAGCTCAGCTGAGTTTCAGTTAAATCAATTTGAAGCGGCACAGCTGTAGATTATTGGATCGAGGCAAAGAAATTTAAAGCATGTTTATGAATTAAATAAGGGATTACCGGCAGCCTAATCAATACTGTCAAGCCCCAAATGCCTTTAAAACGAGAATTGAGGTTACCAGTTGGTAGCGTCCTGGCGTAACAAAACCTGAATACAGATCTACACAACTAATACAATGTCAATAGCAATTACAGAAGTGGATTTGGAAGCTACCCATCAATGAAACAAAAAGATTACCATGATAAATTAATAAATAATAAGTATTAACCTTTAAAAGGTAAAAGAACATGATCTGAAAACTATTGGTATGGGTGTATATGTGCAGATAAGGGTACAGGATTTCCTTTTTCCAAATTTTCACGAGCATCGCATCAAAAATCACTGAACACTGGTAACAAGGCAGTGATTTACCACCCAGATAAAAAACAGTTTCATCCACCCTACACACAACAAAACAAGCAAGGCCATGTAGAGACTCTAGTCTGTTGATAATGGCTGCTGGGGGGGCCTGCCTGACAACAAGAGAACTACTGCATGGCAGTGATGAGTCCAACTGGGGCACCCGCCAGCATCCTTTTTGCTTACTGAGCCAGACTAAATCCACAGCCATTTTTCTTCCTTCCCTTTGTGGGCACTGTTTTTACAGAGGAACTTACAAAAATAGACAGATCAGAAGGCTGAACAACGACGCACAAGATCAAACCACGCTGTTTGGTAGGAGAGGAGAAGATGGTTTGTAACCAGAGGCACTTTGGGTTTATCGACACTTTCATTCCAAAACTGACACCTAGAGCTTTTCTGCCTACTTGGAAGAGAATTAGGCACTGTAAGGATATTCCTGCCCCATCATCACCTCCATTGTGAGTTATGGGAAAGAAAGAACTGATAGTCAGGAAGATCAACCTGCAAGCGCTTGAGCCAATTGCCAGCATCTTGTAATAGAGAGCTTGCTTGCTGGAATTCCTCGTTTCCACTAGGAGTCAGAATAGAACCTTTCAACTTATAGGAGGCAAGGCCAAAGACAGGTAATGAAATCTTTGGCAATGAGTCAACACCATAAACCTTCCTACCACTCGAACCATGAAGCTGTGTCTGACCTTTGCCTGCACCAATGGCAGAAGAAATTACAACAAAATTATGAACCACAAAGGCAGCACACAGTGTTGAGTGGATTATGTGTTTGTGCCTCAGAGAAAGAAAGGGAGAGCAACAGAGAGAAAGAGAGAGAGAGAGATACTTCTAGAATGTGTTGATAATGAATGGAAGGTCAAAAAAGATGCATCCAGATCTCGTAGCGTTTGGCCCATAGGTATTCTATATATTGGATACCTACACCCAAACTCCAAGTCATAAAAATTGAAAATCAAAGCAAGAAATAAGAATGACAATGAAGGCAACTAACATTCTAACATCTAATCAGTGCAAATGACAAAGACATACCAAGCTACAGACATCCAACTTGCAGGCAATAGATCACAGCTTCTGTACATCCCAATCTCTGGAAATTGAGCTGCAAGAACTGAAATCTGTGGGGATGGCCACATGTTAGGACAAAGAAATGAATGATGCTCAAGTTAAATAGAATAATCTCCAAGAAATTGGACTTGCCTTATCAGCCAAAGGTTTGCGAATATGTGGTTGTTCCTGTTCCAAATACTCAAATACACGTAGACCTGGTGAGTTGCAAACCTCAGCTTCATCACTGGATGAACTCATATGAGACTTCTCTCTCAAAGAGAGTCTGCTCATTCTTTGTGAGTTTAAATTCATAGGATTGTGCTGACTCCATGCACCATCTGCAACACCTTTGGCTCGCCTTTCTGCTTCACAGTCACTGCTTCCAGCACTACTTGTCTCTCTTGAAGATTCAGCATCACTCTCCTCACCAGGCCTCCTGATAGCATATAGAAGCAAATGTTCACAAGAAGCAATGATATACTTCAGCATTTCTCTGCTTTAGTCTAATCATGCATAAATCTAAAGCTGCATTCAGAGAATAGTACTAGAAACAGTGCATCAGATTGAAAACATTAATTTGATCAGTAGTTGTAAACCTAGCAGACTAACATTTAATATATCACCCAAGAACAAGGAACAAAAACAAATAGCAATTTGAGCTGAGCCACTAGGAATAATTCTCTAATTACTGAATGAATATGCTTAACTAACAGTGCTCAAATAAACATTATGCTTAAGTAACTCCAAATGGAGGGAAAAAGAGAGTATAATCAGGATTTAGTCTGTGTTCACTTACGACACAGGACTCATCTGACTTATATGCTATAGTCAGAATGCCTTAAACGGGTCAACAAAGAAAACAATTTGCAGCAAGCTCTTCAACAGTTTACTTCCATCCACATCAGTCTGTGCAAAGCAAGTTTTTCCACCAACAACATCAAAGATAGGGTGATATTATATCTGTAATGGAAGACAATTTCAGTACGATGATAGGAGACTATTAAGAAGTGTTTTAATTAGTATTCAAGCATGTTTCTGAATGCCCAGTTACTTTCCAACCATTCAAACCACAAACACAGTAGCTTCAACAGAAAGCTAGCATTTTTCTCAAGGACAAATTAACAACATCATAGTAATCTGAAAACCTAAATAGATCAAGTTATTAAACAAAACAGCACAAAAACTATCACCTATCTTATCTACATTGCTTGATGGAAGTGTGGACACACAAATAGGCTTTGAGTGCTTTACAAGTGTTCTAGAACAAAACTGCACCTTTTAATTGGGTAAAGTTCCATTGAAACCTTAAATAATTGGCATCCCCATTGATTTCAACAAAGCCTTTAAGCTTTATAGGCCAGTTTAGATCCTTGCTCAGAATTGAAATCCGATCGAAGAGATTTATAATGATTTGATCTACCTTACATCCAGGCTGATCCCATCATATTAGAATAATACATAGAGGTCCATGCATTCAAAAATATTTTTATCAGAATAACTTAGTAATTTTAATAAAGTATATCATTAACTAATAAATAACCTAAAATGAAAAATAGCAAAAAAAAAAAAAAATCTAAATTCATAAACAGCTTCAGTTCAGATACATTTTTCAACTTTTTTTTTCTCATTTTTTAATTTCAGATATCAGATTTAGATTGGAACCCAAATCTCCATAAGATCTTCATGGAATTCAACCTGTTGCCAGCCCTACTAGAGACTGAATGTTCCCCTAAGCAAGTATCGCAGTAGATGTTGGAAAGATCACATCAAGAACTATCAAATAATCTAATCCTGTTCACTACACATATATGCACTCTACTAGTCTTAGAAATACTGCTAAAGAAAGAAGACAAAAGAAGCATCCCATCCAAACAATTCTCCTAACTGTTTTGGAAAAAAAAAAAAAAGAGAGAGAGAAAGAGAGAAAGAGCAAAGGAAAAAATCAGAACTTTTTCAATCACCTATGATAGTATGATCATTATTAGAAATAGAAAAAATCACAAGTTTCAGAACAAAAAACCTCCACAAGCACCGGATATTAGGTAAGAACGACTAGCATGTGAATCTTTGTGACCCAAAATTGCACATCTAAGGGGCATATGTTGATATATATATATATAGGTGGTTTAGACATTCGATTTTACTAACAAAAGTGATGTCAAATATCATCTTCATATCAAAGGGAAAAAGCCTCTACAAGCACCCCATATTTACATGACAGTAAAGGATTATATAACTCACTTTTTTTTTTTTTTTTTTATAAGTAAACACATATATTAACAAAAGGCAAAAACACCGCAAGCATACAGGGAGTATACAAGGCGACGAAGGCCTCTCAACAAAAGACAAAAGAGACAAAAAAACCCACCAGCCCTTAAATGGAGGCTAACCACTCCAAGAATCCTATAAGGGAACGTGGCTCCGCTCCACTATACAATTTTGCCCAACCCCACACATTACAAACAAAAGAATTCTTAATTTTCTAAATGGCTAACCCCCCTAAATGCTAATGTATTCCTCTCCTTTCAAACCATCCAAAAAATAAATAACAGAATGGATCTCCAAATTTTTTTTCCTCTTTTTACCCACAAAAGAGCCCTTCCAGCTAAGAACCACCTCCTTTACAGTTTCTAGAAAGACCCACTGGGTACCAAATAAACCAAGGACAATCTCTCACAGCACTCTGGCCACTATACAATGAATGAGCAAATGATTTACATTTTCCTCTTCGCTACCACATAAATAACAACGATTAGGAAGCTGTCACCCTCTCTTTTGAAGCCTATCAAGGGTAAGAACCTTCCCCCAAGTAGCTTCCACGCAAAAAACGCTAATTTAGTTGGAACATTCTCCACCCAAATGCCATTTTTAGGAAACATGGAGACACTAGGGCTGATCAGCAAGCTATACGCTTTCTTAACACCAAACTTTATATAACTCACTTAGCCATGTATAATTAAGAAACCCTATTTAAATTTTGATAGTCATTCACAAAATGTCCCAAACATTCATAATATATGAGCATAATTAAAAATAAATAATGGGACTGTGGGAGTCAAACTTAAAAGCATGACAATGTGCCTCCACCCAAACATATTCCTCATATGGACAACATAAGGAAAAACATTACTAGACTGAAAGATGCCACAGAAAAAAGGCAACTGAAAGATTTGGATAAGGAATTGAGAAAATTTTAGATAAAATATCGATTCAAAGTAACTATAAGAATGCAACATCACTTAGATTGAGGAGTTCTAAAAATGCTTGCAGCCAATTTCAAATGTAAAAGCATTCTATCTACCAAATTGGTCTTTTCAGACAAACTTATTGCCATGGCCTGAGACAATGCAGATATTAGTGAGACATTATTGGGTACATAAGGGCCTGCAATTTTTAATTTAATTAACCATCTACAAAAAACGAAAGAAAAAGGAAAAGAAATAAAAACAACAATAGGGTTAAATCACATGAAATGGTATAAACCAGAAAAAAGAAAAGATGTCACAAAAAGGTAATAAAAAATGGAGGTAACAACTTGAAACCACTATGACAAATGTGGTAAACCATAACAATCTCCCAAACAAGGACCTAAATCTATCCAGTGAACAACACAGCCAGGTAGAAGAAAAGCATAGGGTGCCAGTGGGAAAAGATTATACTATTTTTTTTATAAAAAAAAATTATTTTAATAAAAATACATCACCATCATTTAAAGAGGTAACATAAACATACATACATACATATGTATATAGATATAGATATACAAATGAAATATCTAATATTAAAAATAGACTGAGACAAACAAAATAGAAAAGAAATATTTCAACAACATTTGCTTCACATGATTGTGAGGGACCGCATGCACATAGATATCTTCCCACTATTCCAAAAAGAGATTAACAATAGGGGGGAAAACAGGGGGGTGGGGGGTGTGGGGGAACAAAATACAAAAGCAAGCCACATCTATTTTACTTTATAATTTTAGAATTCAACCATCTGATCGACAAACCAATTAAGTTCCTTGCTATATTGGCCAAACAGAATTATAGTTTAGTCAGGGATTGCAAAATATTCAAAGCTTGAAACAAAAGTAACTGTCCCTCAAATTTTGATAGGGTCTAAGAAATTGTAACAGTCATTACAGGCCGAGGAAAATGATTGACTGATGAAAATGGTTTCCTCCACCAATTTCCATGACTGAGACACAAATGTTAAGAATTTGGATACTTATCATACACCAAGTGTATAGGAATATTTCCAGTCATGTCCAACTGCCCAAGGAAGGAAGGATTAAACTATGACTGTTGGAAATTGGAGGACATCAAAAGCTTGTATGCAAAAATCCAATAATAAATAAATTAGAAAACAAGAGAGCATGGGGATGCAGTTGTGACAAATATTGCCACTGAGGACAGGTAGTTACACTTGTCAACCGAAACTACAACGATAGCACAATCACCGACTGTTTAAGTTTCACTTTTGTGATAGAATTAGGTGTCAATAAAAACTACAAGATGGTTATTTTAAGGATAGTTCAGTATAAATTTCACTTTGGCCATAGAATTAAGTAAACTTGTATCATTTTGAGATAGATTCCTGCCCTTCAAATTGAGAAGACATAAAACTACAGCTAACAATGACAGACTTTCTCTTTCCCTAGCTAAAATACAATGAGTAAAGAAGAGAGAGAGAGAATAATTAACACTGATCAGCTGACATGCTGCCTCGTAATTTAACACCAATTCAAATTAATCATTGCTTACAGTTATTAGCAAGGGGAATATAAAGATAACGGAAAATTAGCAAGCCTTAAATGCATAAAACTCCAACCAGATGTCAATGAACATACAAAAAGTGAATGTAATAATCTCACCTCAGCCATGACAAGGGCTTCCGTGGGTCTATGTACAATTGTATGCCTGACAAGAACGGAACATAATACTGTTTAACAGAATCACTTCCATTCAACAATAGAGGCACTCCCACCCCATATACACTCCACTCTTTGAAAGATTCCCACAAATCCCCAAGGAAGAAGAATGGATTGTGATCAATTTCTCGAGTTCTCCATCCCCTTATGCTTGCCTACAAAATCAAAATACTACCAATTAACAAAACAAACAATAACCTATCAACATTTGGCCATTGAACAGAAATGTAGGAAAAGGGACAAGAGAATAAAATTTGGAATCCTAAATTTCTCATCATTCAAGTCTGAGAAAACTAGAACCTCCACTGAGTAAGCCTAACACAAACATTTTACTTTGTCGAGTTTAAATGCATATTCTTTAAAAAACACAGACAACAGAAACCATAATCCCCAATGCCTCTTCCAGTTGCTGAGAAATCCTAAGAAAATAAAAAGGAATCATGATATTGAACCTTAAAGGAACAAAACGAAAACAAAATCAATTTAACCGAGCCAACTACAATTATTCAGATTAGGAGTTGAAATTTTAGCTTTTTGGAAACGCAGAAAACATGATCCTAATGCTCCATTTGGTTGCGGAGAAAAAGTTAAGACTTTTCTCTATTCGAAACCTAAGAAAATTAAGAATTACCACTCAACTGGCCTAACACGATCAATTAGCCTACTTTTGCCGAAAATTCCTCTCCTTTACAAGCAACACAAGCAGCACAAAACGTAACATAAAAAAATTTTCTTCCTTTTCTTTCTCCCAATTTTCTCAGCTAGCAACCAAACAGATACTAATACGAATAAGAGGCAAGCAAGCAAACAAATTCCAAAATCAAAACCCCCAATTTTCTACCTCCGATGTGTACTGAGCCGGAACGACGGGCGTCACCGATTCCACAAGCCGATCAATGTTTGTCATATTCGCCGCCGGCCTCGGCGGCGATGCCGAACACACTGAGGGTTTCGACAATGTCGAATCGTCCGAGTCCGTCCGCGCCTCGGCCTCCGCCGCCGGCTCCGACCTCAACTGCTTCTGCTGCTGGTGCCGCCTCTGCTCCACCTGCTGCTGCTGCTGCAATAACAGCTGCTGATGCCGCCTCATCGCCGGCGAGTTGTAGAACCTGTCGCCACTGGGCGTCCGCGACACCGCGAAGCCTCCCGAGCCTGACATTACTCCCAATTCACCAATCCAAACTACACTTAACCACGACAGATCACGAAAAAACTTCAATTAATGTCAAAATCTTCGAAAATTAGGGTTACGATAGTAGAGAGTTAGGGCAGCCAAGTGTGAGTTTGTCCATTTGGATTGGATTGCGAAGAGAGAAAGCAAAGACTCGACTGCAGACAGAGAGAAGATGTTTTATATTTCGCACAATTTTGCTGAGGCTTCGACCAATTGGAGGTGTGTGATAATGACGCCACGGCCCCCTTGTGACTTGAATTGACGCATGTGCCCCTATTTGTTTCTATTCAACATTTTCTCCTCTTTTATTTCTGAATTCTATCAAAACATCTGTTGATAATATTGAGATTTTGTTGTGTACTATCAGAGTGCATGCACGCCACGCGTGGTGGGGGTGGGGGTGGGTGTCTAGCTTTGATCCCATTGAATATGCCAAAAGGTGCTTGTGTTGCTTTCTCTTCTAAAGTTTGTGGAGTAGATTTTTTTTTCTTTTAAATACCATCGTCCCATGAATTCTCTAATTTCGTATTTGTAAGTAATGGTAGATTTTTGCAATGTTTTAAGCCTCTAGACTGAAAAATATAATTAATTTCATACGATAATAATAATAATAAACTATTTTTGAAAGTTATTAAACTTGGGTTAATTTTGTAATTTACATTTTGTTAGTAGATTCCATGTCATTTGTAATAAATTGGTTTAATATATAACCATAATCTTGTCATTTGACCTACTCTATGACCAAGTATCAAAATTCATGTTGCCCCATTGCAACATCTTGAAAGGTGTTAGTTGGGAAAAATTATGTCATACAGATATAGTTTCACATTATGCATTGGATGTGCACTAAATATAATTACAGAATTGCTCTTAGGTTTTTTGAGAAGATTAATTGACTAATCTACCTTATATCATATCAACCATGAAAGAAAAGTAAGAGCAATTATTATATCAAATAATCAATCAACTTTCCTTGAATGGCTCAATCAATTCAACTTGTGAATGAATTATTTGTGACGCAATGCAGAGTCTACACATCGTAAAAATGTCAAAACCAATTGATCATTCAGGTAATGTTAGAATTTGTGATATTTTTAATTATAGTTTGTATATGATGTCATTCTAAGCTCGGTTAATTATAATTGTAGGAAAAAGATTCACTAATATATATAATTATAATTGACATGTTGAAGAAGACGAGAACCAATAGAGTATTTTAGAAGATCATATATATATAGGGCTTTTCCAATTTTACACCCATAATCTCTTAATCAAATCAAATCAATGTTTATTCAACATATTTAAGTGAATTTAAGATTTTAAGATGCTTTCAAAGAAGATCTCTTAGATAATCATTAATTGGTCAGAAAGTTCAAGATTAGATAACACATAATATGTACATTCATAAGTGGGTATTAAATCTTACCTATCAGATTGTCGAGCAGTTGTCAAAACTCACAATTTGTTACATTATAAAGATTTTCCATCTAAACCTATTATTGCTCATAATTTCATATGATTTTGGCTTACATCATTTTGGTTAAATAGCTATATATCAAAATAAGTATAAATTTAAAAATAAATTGTAATTATTTGCAAACAAATCCACGACCATCTATTCGAATATTTGATTAATCTTTCTAGGTGTATGTTATTACAACGGAAAAAGAATTCCTAAATAATTTTGAAAGGGTCTATTAAGATAAAATATTTTTTTTCTTAATTATATGTAACTTATATTTACATAAGTCACTTAACATGTACATTATCATATTCATCCAATATTAATTTTTGAAAGCCTATTAAGAATAGATGCGGTGAAGGAGATGGAATTAAGAGGAAAGAGGAAAAATAATTGGAGAGAAGTAGAGAGGGTATTCTCAAAGATGTTCCATGTGGACAATGCCTTTTATATGCTTGAAAAATGATAGTTTATACTATAATTTATGATGAAATTAACCAATTGCATAGTAAATGCAAAAGGAGTCAAATAACACATGATGGTCATTTACCATTAACATAGTATTTGCAATACTTCCTCTCTCATGTCCACCATATTTTGATCTTTTAAGATCATCTCGTTTAAATCTTTACTAATAAAACATAATGGCATAAAACCTGTACACAGAAAAAAAAAAAAATACAAAACAAAACATTACATTAACATCCTCTTATAAATACGTTTTTTCTCGGTTGATATAAGTATAATTTTTTCTACTAATTTATCATGAAAGATCTTTGAGTTAGCACATTCAAAACTTATGTACTAATTTGAAAAATGTTGTAGTTAGCAAAGTTTTTCTAAATAGATTTAGGTTATTACTTGACCACACTTATTAAATATCGATTTCATTACTCCTTTGTAGTTCTTGTGTATTAAATAACTAAGACAAGATGTGTTTGATTCCACCAACTTTAATATAATGTCTTTTAATCCATGCAATACAATATAACATTATCTTCATATAATATTATTATATTATTCTCAATCAAGGATAATCTACACGACTCTCAATTATGTTGGATCATACATCTTAGTCATATGCTTTCACAACTTACTTTATGCATTGTAAGTACTTTTAAGTGATTTGAAGAAGTGGTAATCACTATGTGTTTTACAAATCTCTGTGATATGATAGTATTGTTACAAGAAAATGCATATCTTGTATGACATCAAATTTTTATTATAGTTCAAAAGACGACTTACATGTGCATATCAAAGCAATTATGATTTTGAAATTTTTGAATATCATAGACTCATATCAATTAGGAATGACAATGAAGTAGTTTGGGACTAATCACCCTCGTCTCATTTATTTATGTCTACTCTCATCCCTACCTCAAAAGAAAAACTAAATGGGGCAAAGCAGGCGTAGAAAATTCTTATAGTTGCCTCACCTCACCCCATTTAAATTTTATTTTATTTTTTCAATTTTTATCATTTTTTTAAAATATAAATTTTATTAAAAATAAATATTATATATAAATATTTATAACTTATATTTATGAAAATTAATATTTTATACATGTTAAAAAAAAGTTGAAAATGAAAAAAAAAATCAACTAAAATATTTTATTTAACATTATATACAATCGGGAGCATGGTGAGGTGAGGCAAAGTCATACTCAAACCCACGTTAAAGCCATCGTAGATTAAAAAAATAAAAATAAAAATCTCAATCCTACCCAAGCCCATTTATCATAATTTCAAACTAATCCCATTTTTGGCGAGATAAATTTATGGAAAAACTCATCTTATTACCATCCTTAATATTAATTGTTCCACTAAGAAAATGCAATACATGCTTAATAGTATTCTAATTTCTTATAATTAAAGTGGAAGTATACTTTGCTAGTAAAGTGACATGAAATGCAATATATGGTCATGTATAATTTACAAGATACGTAAATGTATCATTGCACTAACGTGTGACATTTCAGAACCAAATAAATCTTCATCATTTTCATGAACACGAAATGAGTCTTTATTCACCTTAAGTAAATAGGCAACCATTGTTGAGTTTCGTGGATATGCTTTATCTATGTGAAAGTGTTATAAAACTTTCTCTGTATATGTTCATTGATGAACAAACATTCAACTTTAAATAAACACAAGTTGGGGTCTAAGACAAAATTTTATCCTTTTAAGATATTTCAAATTCATTTTTTTTAAATAAGATATTGTAAATAAAGACTTAAGTTATCAATATATATCGTAATAATTGTTGATTCAACTTTTGACTTCTTAATGAACATGCATGGACCAATCAAACAATTTGCAAATATTTCTTTTATTAGGTATCCGTTAAGGTGATTGCACTATACTCATTTGGAGTGTTTCAATTCATATAAAGATTATTGCACTTTAATCGAGTACAAGCTATGAGGTTTTGAGATAAATGTTTTAGGTTTTTAAAATCCTTTAAGAATTTTTATATACATGACACTATTTATGGATCCATATAAAAAATCATGACTATATTCATGAAACATTGGTCCTTCTAAGACTATTAAACTTGTTAGATACTAAAATATTATTGTATCCATTATGGGAGACTATGTTGCATTGCAGTGAATATTAGATCTCTGTGAAAAACCTTATGTGAAAAGTCATGTTTTACATCTTATGATATCATTTTTCTTATTTCACTCTCGCATAATCCATTTGTATTAAATAGGATTTATGTTTATAGGCATTTAAATTACAGATCCAAATACTTTTTGTTATGCTATGAGCTTATATATGTCTAGATAACACCTTTCTATTTTAGCTAGCTAGTCATTTTTATGTATGCATTCTTTCGTATTTATTGGTTTTGAATTTTCATCATTACTAATAATGTCAAAGGTCACTTAGAAAAAGAAAACATTATTAGTACTATTATTATTTTGATCTCATTTTTCCTTATATATACATAGTTTATTGAAATCTTTTTATTTTCATGTATCAATATCTATTTAAGGATAAATCTCTCTATTCTCGCCTTTTTAAGAGCAATCATCTTAAACTGAGACTAATTAGTCATTTAAAAGTGTCTTAGATTTATTTATTAACTGTTCTATAGAAACATTAATTCGTATTAGAATAATTGTAATCGACATATATGACTTTCTTATTTTCTTTATATCAATTACTGCATCCATTAATTGACTTGCAATACTTTGCAAGCGAATGATGTTTTAAACTTTTAGTTCACATTAATTTGCATAATTATCAAATAAGAAAAAGTTTATCCACTAAGCAATTTCCTATGTTTTTCTATAATAAACTTTTCTCCTCCAAATGGAAATATTAAAATGACAATTCATAAAACGTCATCATAAAAAACATCACCTCCAATCCCAATTAAGAGTCATGTTACCTAACATATTTAGAATACAATGCTTGTACTTCCATAGTCTAATTTACTTTTAATGACGTGATCATCTCTAAGTTGTTTTTGTTGACATTCAATGATTTGATGAATTAAGATGATTGTTGAAACCAATAATATGATTTTAGTATAAAGTCCAAAAAGCCATCTTAGCTACTCCAATCCCAATTAAGAGTTGCTTTGGTCTTAAGATACTTAGAATTCAATGCTTGTACGTCACTAGTCTTCTTTACTTTTATTAGGACATAACTATTTCTCAACTATCTCTGTCAAATATACATACATCAGGCCAGAAATTCAAGTCAAAATAGTCCAACTTTTCATTTTCCTTAATGCAAGCCCAAGACCCGCTCCCCAGCCGCCACCCTCAAATTAAAAAATTCTCTCTCTCTCTCTCTCAAGATAAGAGAAGAATTAAATATAATTAAAATGATTGACAAACTTAAATATGAATAATAAATTTAAAGAATCACGTGGAAAAATGCATTAATTTTGAACCAATATTTTATTTTTCTTTTATCCTTTTTCCCAGCTTTTTCGTCGACACCTTCCAATAACCAAAGCCAGTGTCAAGGCCTCGTCCTCGAGCCTACTTTCAGCCTCGAGTGTTGGAGCTTAGTCAGCCAACATATTATTTAAAGCAAACATAATAAAATAAATAAATAAATACAAGAATCAATTCATTACAAAATAGAAGTGTTGGTCCAATGGTCCCACCATACATGGGAACCCTAGCACATATCTTTGAGCCGGGCTGATGGTCTCAATCGGACTACAGAAGTGTGCCGACGGATCTGGTATTCCAAGCCGACTTAATCCTATCTTTTAAAATTTTATATTAATTATTTTTTATTTTAAAATATTTCTTAAAAATCTAATACCAATATTCAATACAAGTGGATTTCAAAGTGTTTTCACTATAAATATTCTTTACTACAGACGTTTTTAGTGTACATTATTTTTTTTATAATTATTTTTAAGAGAATCATCTATCAAATATTACTTCAAAAACACTATAAATAAATTTTATAAATATTTTTTAAAAATTTAAAAATATTTTTTATTTTCTTTTAAAAAAACATTTTTTACATTAAAAATGTTTTCAAAAGACACTACCACCCTTAATAGAACTAATTTGATTATCTGAATAATTGGAATTTCATATTTTTATCGAATCCTTCTTATCTTTTAATTGAGTTTGTGTGGGTAGATGTTATTTGGTAAGATTGATGGTAGTACATTGTGAAGGACAGAGTAAGGACCCTTCTCACCCCCTATGGTAGGATTGATGGTAATACATTGTGCATGACAGAGTAAGGACCCTTCTCACCCCCTACGAGTTGTATGAGGGAAAAGACTTTATTAATGAGTAAAGGAACTATACTCTAAAATCATTTCTTCTTAATTTTGAATTTTCTAAGAGAAGATTAATGCAAATTCCATTTTCTTTATAATATGAAAAAGTTTCAAATTCCATTTTGAATGTGATTCATTTGAAATTTAAATCATATTTAAGTTGTTGACTTAAAACTTATTACTTAATTTTTGCTTTAAATATTAAGGTTATTTGATAAAATTAACTTAAAATTTATTTTAAATAATTAATTTGATATATTCGTCTTCATAAATTATAATTAAGGTAAAGAAGATCGGGTAACAATAAAAATTATAGAGTTGTAAAAGAGATTGTACAAATAAATTAAAGATATGAAATTAAAAATAAGTTGATTATTTTTACATATTACTTATAGTTGATATTATTTTAAGTCATATTATTAAATTATTTTATCAATAAACTTAATTCACTTAATGACTTAAATTAAGTTATTAAGACACTTTAAATTATTAAGTTAATTTATCAAACGTGCACTAAATAAATAGAAAATTGGCTAATCAAACAAATTTCTTAATAATTTGTCAAATATTTATTTATTTTCATTTTTATAATACTTTTTAGGTTGAAATGCATACGAAATATGCTAAAATTGACATTGTGTTCAATTATTATTTTTTATTCTCCAAAACAAAAATAAAAATAAAAGAGAACTAATTAAAATACCTGGTGTTGTTGTCTTCCACAAGGGATAAAAACCTTGCATTTTTAGTTACAACCTTGTCATATATTATATGCCCTATCCTCATAATAATAACAATTTGGTCAAACCATATGAATGGATGATTTCCGAGCAATTGACGGTGTCAGTGATGGACAACAAGAAGGTCGTAAGCAGACACGTCATGTGTTTGAAAAATTGGCAATATGTGGGCTATAGAGACAAAATCATTATGTACGCATTTTTTACTTTGTTTATTTACAACCTTCCTATCAGCTGTCACGTGCGTTCCATCTTTTACGAAACTCCATTTTTAATGTGATATATAAAAATCACAATTTTCATTTTTTATCGCAATCAAATAACTTTCCACCATAATCTTTTTTTTTTTTTTTTTTTTTGTGGAGCATATGTTTAAATAATAATGATATACTTCCTTTTTTCCCCCTAAATTTAATTTTTTTCAACTTTAATTTGAATTTAAAAGGTGTAAGGTTAAGATAAAAATAAAAATAAAAATTTAAACAACAAAAAATTTAAATTTGAAAATATTTAATAAAACTTAATAATTTAAACTAATTTAAAATTAAATTATTGAAACAAAATTTATTACTTAATTTTTATTTTAAGTATTAAGATTATTTAATAAAATTAATTTAAAATTTATTCATAAATTATAATTAGAATTAGGATAAATGAACTTGAGTAATAATGGAAATAGTAGAATAATTGATTAGGACAAATAAAAATAAAAGGGTAAAATAAATTATTAAAGTTGATTTTTATTTTAAATTATATCATTAAATTATTTTATTAAATATATTTAATTATTTAAATTAAATTATTAAATTATTTTAAGTTATTAAATTGATTTATTAAATACTCATTAAGTTTTAAGAAAATATCCTTAAGTTGATATGAAAACGTATTGTTGTCTCTTATTAAGATTAAATGATTGAAAAATTCTATTAATGAAATAATAGATTTTATATTGCGTTTTTTTTATCTGTCATCAAGGCAAAGTTAAAATTGTACCTACACCCCCTAAACCCTAAGCCGCGGCTCGACCTAATTGAACCCATCGTGGTGCTGGCTCAGCCGCTTTGACTCACCGCTAGCCAGAAAGGGACCGCATCCGCACGGTCAAGGCACGCCACTTCGAATTGCCAAGAACGGTTCTCCGCAAAAACGCGCATCTGGTTCGCGATAAAGCAATGATTTAAAACTCAGTGGACCCATACGTGGCGAATCGTGCGGTGCAGATGAAAGCGCCACGAATCCGGGATGGAGAATCCCACGCACAATTCTCATTTTTGCTTTCCCCTCTAATGAATATCCCACGCGATTCCAGTTATCTGGCTCTCGGTCTTATCGAGAGACTGTCTAGCTGCTGAATCTTTTCCTACAAGCCCTAACTCGTCCGATTCGACTCAGAAGCTTCGGCTCTGGCCATGCGACTTTGGTTCTCTGCGATCTCCCTCTCGAGAGAGGAATCTTTGAATATCGCTCAGGTTTCTCTATTTTCTCGCGAGAATTTCAGCTATGCCTGCAGAATCTCATGCTCCTAGCCCCAGGGGCCTCCTCTGTAATGCTGGCGCAGGCGCTGCGGCCGGTACGTGTTGAATTCTATCTGTTTGGTTGAGAGAAAAAGGGAGGGAAAGAGAGAAATAGAAGGCTTTATTTATTTAATTTTTTTCTGCTTTTCTTTACAATCAAACAGAACATGGATGTTTGTTTGGTTCTTATGGGAGTACTTTTAATCAATCGGTTCATTGTGTTAAACTTTTAGATGGTTGCCAAACGGCCGATTTAAACATTCATCCTGGAATTTTCTTTTAAATATCCATTTCCTTGGAATATCTTTTTCAATTTTGTGAGTGAAGCTTCGATATATTCGGTTTGACGCTTTGAATTTGGGAATTCTCATACAGGAGTCATTGCGGCTACGTTTGTGTGCCCTTTAGATGTTATTAAGACGAGGTTTCAGGTTCATGGGCTGCCTCAGCTGGGTAATGGAAACATTAAAGGTAAGTCTTTTGACTTGAAAGGAATCATTTGATGGCAGTTTATGTACTTAATCTGTGTGGATTACCTCAAGTCATAACAAAATTCAGGTATATTTCCAACTTCATTGAAGGCAGGAGTATTTTATATGCGTTCAAATATGCTCATGGTTAAGGGGGAAAACCTTTGGATACATGCACAAGGATATACTAGTTTCTAGTTTATAAGGATGAAAAACCCTAACACACTTGGAATCATGAGGATATATGGTTTTATAGTTTATTCAATAGGTTAAGGATATAGTGATTTAACGAGTGCAAGTACATGTTATTTGTAATGAATGTGATCAGGCATTTACAAGACCTTAATAGTGGTAGTTTCTCCATGTCGCTAGGTAGTCTCATTGTTGGGAGTTTGGAACAAATATTTCAGAAGGAGGGATTGCGAGGCATGTATCGTGGGCTTTCTCCCACAGTCCTAGCATTGCTTCCAAACTGGGCAGTGAGTTCTCTCTCTTTTCCTGGCTATTATTTCATACCCGTGTTTGTTTGCAAAGGCTTGAGGATGTTTTTGACTTGGTATAATTGTAAGGTGATTGTCTGTTTTATTACTCCAGGGGTTGATATTATACCTAATATAAATGTACTTAAAAATAAAGAGCGTCGCTTTTTTTGCTTTGTGAATTGTGAAGTCTTGAGTTCCTTTGTTATAATTAAATTGGAGAGATTATTTGGGAAAATGAGAAGGGAATTTTTTTTTTTTTTTTAAATTGGGAAGTGGGAATAATGAAATTAGATTCTCTAGCTTTTTCATGTGATGTGTTCATGAAGAGAAAATGATAATTTTATTTTCCCTCACTCTCCTTTTTTAGCTTTCTTCATTTTGTAGTTATTCTATGTGGATGAAATCTAATTAGGGACTCTATATTCCTAAAGCCTTGTAGGTCTCCCACATTAGCCCCTAAAAAACATTTCCTAGAATTATTGCCAACCTCCTAGTCCAATATGCCCTTTGCCTTTAAAACATAAAGAATCTTGGCCAGTTAAAATACAGAGTGTTTGTATTCCTGTTAGAAAGGATTTGTTGATGAACACTATCGTCAAATGCTAAAGGGACCTTGTCCAATAAATCTAGCTGTTTGCATGAGCCATGAATGATTGATTGAGTTTAAGGATATATGGTCTAAATTATTTATTGACTCAAATATTTGTTGTAGTTGTGGAATTTTTAATGCCATGTGTTGTGCAATAAGAGTAAAGATAAAGCAAATCACACACATAAAGTTGCATGAGGTTTTATGTGGTTTAGTCAACCATGCTTACGCCCATGGATGAGAAAAAACCAATTCACTACATTGTAGAAGACTCACATAGGAAAGAAAAAACAAATACAACTCCCAAGTTTCAAAACAATCTATGTCAAGCTTTGAACAATCTATATTTTCTTTTTTCCTAGCATCTGCACTTTGAAGGGGAGCTCGCTTCACTAGGTGTTTCCTAATCTTCTCCACATGTTTACTTATCTCCCATGATATTTACAAGCTCATCTCAATCTCATAACTCGTTCCTCTTATGAATTTAAAATATTTGTAAAGATATTTTTAACACATTTGACTTGTTCTGGAAGGAAACGTATTTCTATTATAAAATGTCAAATATAAAATATTCTTTACTGGATGGGATATGTACCAATTAGAGAAATTAAGGCACTTTCCAACGATCTTCACTTTAACTTAAATTTCATCAAGTTAAGCCTTCATCTCTATGATACAGGCCTCCACCATGCACATCTCTTTTTACATATGTCACTGGTGAACTCAACTCTTACAATAAGTTATTATCGAGGCAATCACTTATGTGTACTTAGAAACTTATTTGAACCACATCTACAAGAAATTTAAGTTTTGAATGAAAGAATATCAAATTAGTATGCACTACTTCCATCCCTAGGTTCATAGTACTCGATTTTCTGAATCGTTACTCTGCCCTATGCCTTCCTCATGTTTCATGAAAACTCACTGTTTGCCTATTAATATATATCTCTATGAATTGAAATCATTCAGGCAATTCCTTTTCCATCTTTCAAGATCCGATTAGTGTATGGAGTGATTACACTTATTCCAAATAAGAAATTGCATTCTACATGTATGCCATTATGAAGAAAGAGCAACTAACTTTATCTTCAATCAGAAATCCTTTTGTAGTTTTCTTGTGTGATCCAACATATGATTGTATCATTTTTGGATCACACAAGAAAACTACAAAGGAATTTTGATTTACCATTTTTGTCCATTAGGGTATGACCCAATGGTAAGGGTGAGTCTTAGGATGTGTGGTAGAGGTGCATGGTCTTGATTCCTACCATTAGCAATTCTTGGATTACCCAGAGCTAGTTGTGGTGGGTGCGGTTAGGGTCCTTAGGGTTTTAAAGCCATGGGTGGGTTAGAGGGGCTGTGCCATGGTTTTCCGGTTATTAAAAAAAATCTTTTGTACCATTTTTATATTCATGTTGCAGTTTTGGAATCTTGAACCTTAGATATTCCCTTTAGCTTTTATGGAAATCTTAACATAGGCTCTAATATCAATTTGTTGTAACAATAGAGACTTTGATACCTATCAAAAAAAAAAAAAAAAACAGTAGACTTTGATACCATGGGTTGTGTTATGAGTGTTAAAAGAAAAGAAATTTGTTCACTTCAACTAATCATGCTTACATTTGCAGATAAGAGAAAATTATTTCACTATCCCCTTCGAAACAATCCAAAGTTTTCTTGCAAGTAGTATCTACACCCTAAATGTGAGATTTGTTTCATCCAATTTCTCCTCATTTTTCTCACATCTCCATCTACCTCATATGGGCCTTCTATATCTATCACAATTTTATGATTTTTTTTCCTCATAATTTAGAATATTTATAAAGATATACCTATAAAGGATGCTTATTTTTATAAGGAAATATTTTATTCAATATTCTTTAACTAAATACAATATAGGAATTTGAGACACTTTTTAACAATATCGAAAGCCTCATATAAGATTTTGTAGAATGCCACTTGGTTTCCTTTGGGATTATGAAATGTGACTAACATTTCCTATGAGGATATCAATTCTAAGTTACAATCTTCATTTTTTGCATATCTTTTTTTTCTTTGAAAAGTATGCAGATAAAATTATAGATAGAAGAAAGGTTGAAACACGCCAAAGTACGCTAGGAGTATACAAAGGGAGCCAAGCATAAAAAGAAAGGAAAAAAAAAAAGGGAAAGAACAAAACCACTTGCCCACCACTACTTGGCTCCTAACCAATCTACAAAATCGATCAAAAACTTCTACAAGAGTCCTAACAAGGTCCAATAAGGAAAACAAAAAAGTAGACTTAAGCTTTTGATATGAAGTTTATATCTTTTCAAAAGCCCTCCTATCTCTTTCACGCTAAATGACTCAAAGAAGGCACAAAGGGGCAATTAACCAAGCTTTCTTCTGTTTTTTCCTACTTGTGCTCCACTCCAACTTAGCAATGTCAATCTGAATGTATCACCCATTGCAAGCCAAATAATGAGAAAGTTAGTTGCCATAGATAATTAGTTATGACACAATGAAGAAGCAAATAGTTGATGGACTCTTCCTCCCTTTTACATAAAAAACAACCTATTTACTAGAGAAACCCCCCTTCTTTTCAATTAGTCTAAAGTCAGGACTCTTCCTCGTGATCCTTCCCATGTGAAAAAGCCAAATCTCGTCGATGCCCACGAGTTCCAAACCTCTATAACTTGAAAAGCCTCTCCACCCCTTGGAGTTAGGAAAAAGTCGAATGCCTTAATAGAAAACTTTTCATTCTTTGAGACTGACCAAGTCATTCTATTCTCCATCTCACGCTTAATTGAATGCTTTTGAATTCTCCGCAAAAAAGCTTCCATCATTTCTAACTCTCAATCATGGCATTGTCTTGAGAAACAAAGACTCCAATGACCTAGTTCCCTTTCGTCCTCCCACATATCTGCCACCCACTCATCCTTTGAATCAATGATGACAAATAAAGGGGGAAAGACCTTTTATTGGGGAGTCACTACACCATTTGTTCAACCAAAACTTGATTCTCCTCCCATTCCTAATAATAAAGCCAACCCTATTTTTTTTTTTTTTTTTGATAGGTAATAAAGCCAACCCTAATTTGAAAAACCTCCCAATTTTTCTTGATGGATTTCCAAAATCTAACTTCATAACCTTCTCTAAGCACCCTTGAAGTCCAACCTCCCCCTTCCTCTTCAAACTTCCCAACAATCACCCGCCTCCACAAAGAGTCTCTTTCCACAGTGAATCTCCAACCCCACTTACCCAGAAGCGCCTTGTTAAGAACAGTAAGATTCCTAATTCCCAATCCTCTTATCCTTTTGTCTAAGCATACTTTAGCCCAATTCACTAGATGAAGTTTTTTCTCTAAAGCTCTTCTACCAAAAGAAAAATCTCTTTGGAATTTTGCAAATCTTAAACTTACCCTTCTTGGAAATTACTATGAGGGACATGCAATAAATAGGGAGACTAGACAAAGTGCTTTTAATGAGAGTGAGTCTCCCTTCTTTCAACAAGTATTATCTTTTCCACAATCCTGGTCTTTTTTGCACTCTCTCTTGCACCTCTTCCCACATTGGCTCTGACTTGAACGAGGCTCCCAAAGGAAGGCTTAGATAAGTAAATCAAAGATTCTCCAACCAACAACCCAACTCAACTGCCAACTTTTCCAAATTGTCAATCCTTCCCATTGGGATGATTTCACTCTTATCAAAATTGACTTTCAACCCTTTAAGTGCCTCAAACCACATGAGTCACCTCAACTAGCCTATTATACCCCTCCCACCCACCGAAAAACCAGAGATGAAACTTATTTCCCTTGCCTTAACAAGAAATTGACTCAAGACCTCCATTGCAAGAACAAATAAATAAGGAGAGAAAGGGGCCCCCTTGTCTTAGACCTCTAGAACTTTGGAAGAAATCAATAGGGGTCCCATTCACTAAAACTAAGAAAGAAGCTAAAAAAATGCACCACTTCATCCAACCCTCCCGCTTTTGCTCAAAACCCATTTTCTTTATAACTGCCAATTGAAAACTCCAATTAACATGATCATAAGCCATCTCAATATTAAGCTTACAAATGATACCGAGAGTGGAGTTCTTTAACCTTGAATCGATAGTCTCATTTGCAATTAGAGCCGCATTTAAGATTTGCCTTCCCTCCACAAAAGCATGCCGAAAATCAGAAACTAATTTGCTGACAACCCTTTTTAACCTGTTAGCCAACATTTTGGCTAGAAGCTTATACAATCCTCCTATCAAATTGATGGGTTTAAAATCCTTTAAATCCTCTGCACCCCCTTTGGAATCAAGACCAAAAAAGTAGTATTCAAACTCCTCATAAATGAGCTTCTCTCAAAAACCTCTTTGAAGAAGCCGATCACCTCCACCTTTGCAAAATCCCATCACCTCCACCTTTCATTTTTTGCATATCCGTGTACATTTTCACACACAAGCAACCACTATGTTTTTTATTGGACCCATTTCCATAACCCTAAACCTTTTTCTACCTTTACATGATTACCAACACACCAAACTAACTTCAATGCCTTGCACCTAACAGTTTGATTCCACTTCAAAAGTCCTAAGACTGTAATTTGCAGTTACCATTTGTAGGAGAACTAGGAAGAAAGAAGGGGGAATGTGGGGTTTATCGTTGTGTTGGGTTGTTGGGAGTCAAAGGCTTTGGTGTTTGGGAAGGCCACTTTTCTTGGACTAGATTGAACTGAAAATCATTGAAATATATATCTTACACAAGTTTGAAGAGACATGGTGTTGAATGACCGAGAATCAAATGACTTACTTCTCAATGCACCAATAGAATTGGTTAGGTAACATAAATTTATGTTACACTTGAATATCTTTTATAGGAGCAATTTGTGCAATTTCTACAACAACTATGCATTATATTCTCGTTTGAAGATACTATGATGTAATTTCTAAGGTATCCCAAGATTATGATCATTGACCATTCCTGAAGTAGCTACCTTTGGGTTTGAACTTAATGCTTTCTTTATTTGTTAAATGGTTCAATTGTTGTTCTCTTTGTTGTTGTTGTTGTTGTCCTTTTTTTTATTTTTTTTTATGCTGTCTCTAAACATTTTTTAGATTTCGTTTTCTTTTCAATAATCCATATTATTGTTTTTGTAGGTGTATTTTACAATCTATGAGCAGCTCAAGAGCTTTCTTTGTTCCAATGGTTGGTTTATAACCTGTTGCTTTCTCTATGGGGGAAATTAGAGAATAACCATGTTCCATCTCATCCTTGATTATCCCATATTTAGCTTTAACTTTTGTTGTTATATACTCAGTTTCTTTATGTAACTCCTTTTTGAATGTAGATGAGAATCATCAACTTTCAATTGGTGCCAACATGATAGCTGCCTGTGGTGCTGGGGCTGCAACAACCATTGCTACAAATCCCCTTTGGGTTGTGAAGACCAGACTTCAAGTGTGTATCTCTAGTCCACATCCTCTATGCAATTATTGTTTAATGTATCCAACTATATAAATGGAACTGCTTTTTTCTACTTTTGGTAGTCTTGACATAAAACCTTTTCTCATTTGTCCTTAAAAATCTTGAAAATTTTGTTAATTGTCACCAACAGCAAAGAAAGGGGGAAGAAAAATCATTGATTTAAAAAGTAAAGAAGTATGTGTTCCGCCAAAAATAGAATAGGAGAGGGATGAATAGGGATGGTTTTCTCTGCCTATAAATGTCTTCTCATGGGAGATATGGATGGTTTGGCATGGCTTATTCCATCTATAATTGCAATGTATTCCAGGATCATGAGCAGGTGTTGTCTTTGGATTTGCTCTATTGCAACCAAAAAAAAAAAAAAGGATGTTTGTATTTCTTTAATGTTTACGGAGCAAAAGCTTACTGGAAGTACAGAAAATTGTTATTCCTTCTTTGGAACTTTGGGACCAGATTGGTTCTGCAACCTCATATACATCAGAAGAAAATTCAGTTTGGGTGCAGATGTAGCTTATTATGTATCTCCTGATTGGGATCCCTTTGCAGTTTTGATCGTTATCCTGTTTTGGTATAGAAATGGTTTTGACAATTTTTATACTTCAAAAATTTCTTGATAAAAAAAGAAAAAAAAAAAAGAAAGAAAAATCTTAGAGCGGAAGAACTACTGGTCTGTTTGGGCAACCCTAAAACCCTGTAGTTGAGGATAGTGTGTGTTTTAACTTATCTGTGTCCAGAAAGTCAAAAGGCTCCATGGAGTGTTCAACTTCCTCCTAAAATTCAGGCTCAAAATCTATTAGTGGGACCAATGTTAAAGTTGATGCTAAATTATATTAGATAGTAAGAAACAGTAACTAATTGATGAGGTCAAAAGAAATCTTAATTTTTCCCTTTGTTTCATTATTATTCTTTTCACACATATGCAATGGTTTCATGCTCATGAATGTATAAATAGGGCTTAAATTATGATCTGTGGATGATCATGTAGTGAGGACATATTTGGAATTGGGATTAATTATTAGGGATGACTGCTGCTGCTGCTGCTCCTACAACTATAAAAAAATTGCCAGTACAACAACTACTAAACCATTAATGATGATATATTTTATGATCTTAAATAGCTAGGTTAAGACTCTATTTTAGCTCATGTTGGAGGTGTTGAAGCCCACCTTTTCTCTCCTTTCCTTCTGCAGACTCAAGGAATGAGAGCAGGTGTTGTACCATATAGCAGTACTCTTTCAGCTTTGAGGAGAATTGCTTATGAGGAGGGTATTCGTGGATTATACAGGTTTATTATCCCCTGTGGTGTTAGTAAGTACACTTCTAATTGCAAATATAATCCTAACAATGTCTTTGATATCCTTTGCTGTGAACAGTGGGCTTGTGCCGGCATTGGCTGGTATCAGTCATGTGGCCATCCAATTCCCAACATATGAAAAAATCAAAATGTATTTGGCAAGTCGAGGTAAGTTTTCACCTTTGTAATGTTTTACAAAATCAAAGAGAGGAGAATCCGTGATGATTTTATGTGATGATTCCAGAAAACACTACAATGGATAAACTCGGTGCTCCTGATGTTGCTGTTGCCTCATCTGTCTCCAAAATATTTGCATCTACACTGACATATCCACATGAGGTATGATGTTATTTCATAATAACTTCTCTTTTTCAATATAAGAAAACATGATATTTTTAATGTTATGTACTAAAAGTAGGAAATGAAAATGGGCTTATGTATTAAATAAAGTTGTACTCACAAACCTAAAAAATTAAAGACTTTAGGCCATTTATTTCTTCCCTTGATAAAATACCACCCTCATTTTTTTTTCATTATACAGGTGAATGAAACTGTGAAGGGAAGCATCTACAACTATAATGAGGAGAATTTTCTAATGAAATCCTATAAAAGCTTTTTTGAGTCTATTTAATGTTTTATTGTTTTTTCTAGGAGGGGAAAAAGGCATATAGCATTTTTTCACGTACCAGCTATTGAATATTTCTCTTTCAGCCTTCAAACAACCCTCTAAAAAAAAAAAATCCATGCTTTCTAAAGTAAATTACTCCGACCGAAAATTTTCTTGGAGATATAATAGATAAGAATTAGGACTTGTTATCTAGAAAGCCTATATCAATCAATGATTTTCTTGCAGGAGTTGGTTTCCTTAAACTGGCCTTGTGCACCACTCTGATGCTATGATACTAGCTTTAATTATGAGAATAAGGATGTCATAGCTTTTCCATTTTGAATTGGCACCATCAGAACATTTTACAGTGTTTCTATCACAACTTTCTGAGTTCACAACATAAATCCTATTATCTAATTCCAATCTGTTAAAATGCATTCTTGTTGTATAAGATCCTTTTTTTTTTTTTTCGTCTTTACCAATTTTACATGGTTTCAGCTCCCTTTGCCTTTTTAGAGCCTTCAAATGTCAATGCTAATTTCTTTTAATTTCACTCCTGAGGCCCAGTTAATTGAACTTTTGCTCCTGCATTTTGAGCCCTTCAGGATTTTTTGTATGAATGTTTGACTGAGGTTCTTTACTGGTTTGTTGGCAATTTGGACAGACTGAATTTATCCTCCTTTCATTATATTTAGATGGCGAAATTTATTTTTGCATATGCAGGTGGTACGATCAAGGCTTCAAGAACAAGGGCATCACTCAGAAAAGCGTTACTCCGGTGTAGTTGACTGCATTAAAAAGGTATTGCAGCAAGAAGGCCTTGCTGGTTTTTACCGTGGGTGTGCCACCAACCTCTTGAGGACTACCCCAGCTGCTGTAATCACATTCACCAGTTTTGAAATGATTCACCGGTTTCTTGTCAATCTACTCCCTCCTGATCCGCATCCTCACACATTGTGAATATGGGCCAAACTGGAAAAGAGCATCTGGTGTTGATGAAGCAACATGCACTAGAATGCATTCCTCAGCAGATGTCAGGTCAGCACATTTTTTTAGGTGACAATTCAGTTTCTAGTTTCGTAATGTATTTTTATTATTTATGATAGACTTAGTAACATTTAATGCAATTTCGGCCCTCATTTAATTGTGTAAAACATCAAGTGCACTGGAAAAATGAGGAGTATTTTATACTGAAAAATGAATAATAATGATGATAAAGTGGACATTTAGAAATATCACCATCCTTTTTCCCCTCTGGGAATTGTAGATTTCTTTAATACACTATGATTCTTGACCTGCTAGTTTCTCCACTGCTCAGAATGCTGGAAGAGGCTGTTTTATTTGATTTGTTTTTGTTTGGATGGTGTTTGTTTGCAATTATACCATCTTGATCCATGGTGTCTTTATTTTTCTTCTGAGAAAGAACTGGATTATGACTCCATCAGAGACATGAAACATGCTTACCACTAAATTTTGAAAAACTATTCTTTTTTTTTCTTCTTTTTTTTCAGTAGATTATAATGAGGGCTCCATGGTGGTTTATTTTCAACCCTAAAGATCTAATACTGCCATTATATTTTTCTTTTTGTTTTTGCTGAAAGTCAGATCAAAATCTTTCCCCTATTTTTCCTATGTTTTTGCCGTTTCTTCCCTCCTATATCAAATTCAGAGTCCACACTTGCCTTTTGGGGTTGGGTCTATCGTTTCTTCCTGTTTCCTCCCGCCCAAACACTGCATTAGCGATATCTCTCTTCTCCTTTCCTCTCTGAAGTTGCTCTTTTTTTTTTGTCTCTTTCTCTCTTTGATGCCTCTCCATTGATCCTTTCTCTTGATCAAAACCTGCCATTCCTCTCTTTGGTCACAGTGCAGCGTTATCTTTAGCCTTTCAAGTTGAGCTGTCCGAATCCAAAGCCCCAAATAGATTACTAATTGTCTAATCACCCAAAGTTGCTCAAGTTAGAGGCCCATCTTAATTCAGTTTTCTCCAAAAATCATGCTTTGCATTATTTAAGATGAGACTGAATCCTCGCATCCTTCACAGAATTTAATTATTAGACCTCCTCAAAAGCAGATATACCCCACTCAAAAGCCACGAGAACCAAGCCATTAGGAGGAAGGGGAGAAAAAGAGAGGGAAAAAAAAAATCTTCTCTTCTTTTCCATGGGAATGACAGATTAAATCTACTAATAAAGCAGAAAGTGACCATAATTCGACAACTCATTAGCCCGGGAAAAAGGAGGTTTCCCGAAGAGCTTTTTATAATCCCATAAGACAACCCAGAGGCCCCAAGCAGTAAATAAGTAAGCCCTTTTCTTGACATTCTCTTTAGGAGGGCCTTTCTCTTTTTTTTTTTTAAGTGGACAACTGGATTTTATGCCATTCAAAAAGGCAAGCTTAACTCTTGGTTTTTTGATTATTTGATTCATTAGATATAATCAAAAGTTTATGACATCACTCTAACACATGGGCTTGTTTATAAAAGTACATTCCAATATTCCACTTGAATTTGGCCTTGAACTTGCCCTTCATTTTCATGCTCTTTACATTTCTACCACTTTTCCTAGATTTTTTTTAGTTGAAAATGTTTCTAGGTATTTCAAGTAGGTTCAATGTCTAAATCATTCGCTATTGTGAAAAAACTCATTTGCCCTCTTACATAGTGAACCAAGATTACACATCAAGACTCCTCCTGTATAAGCAAGGAAATAAATCAAAACTAAGCTTTTAATCTCATGCTATATTATGGATTTGATAAAACAATTTGAACAATCAATAACAGACACATTACACAAACGCTACACATGTATCACAAGTAAATACAAGAAGTAATTTCAAAGATTTTTATTTTTATTTTTTTTTGAATTTATATTTTTGTGGGGTATGAATATGAGAAAGAAAATGGTTGAGCATGTAGAGAGAGCATGATTTGAGTGTATGGGGGAGTGGGAATGTGATGATCAGCAAAGGGATTCCCTTTTCACACTCTCATTATAGCTTGGTCGGCTCAAAGCGTAGAGCCGCCCAAAAAAAGAAAAAAAAGAAAATCTACAGAATGCATTGCATTGCTTTCATGATTTGTATTTGGGTTTTGGGAATGGCTACTTCCCCAAACCATTATAAAAAACAACCACCTTTGATCATTGCTCTCTGGCATCCTTTTCCCTCTGCTTCTTCATCACTTCTCTCCTTTTTCTAATTAATTCTAAGGCGAAACCCAACCTTCTAACCGCAATCACTTGGTGGGAAAATTAAGAGAACCCACCAACTTACAACTCTGCCCTCTTAACAAACCCCCCTTACTTGAAAACAAAGATTAACTTTTTCTATGTGCTCTAGGATTCTAGGATTGTGGATGTGGTTACAGACTCAGAGTTGGGGGGCTTTGGGTTTCCATTTTTCATTCATATATTATCCCCCCAAGAGGGCCCTTTGGTTTTAACCTTCTGCCCACCCAAAAATAATAATAACTGTCATGAGTGCTATAGCCTTTTTTTTCCAAAGACATGGGCACCCACCATTTATTCTTTTACCATGTGGGAGACCCTCATGTTGAAAAGTCACTGTTATGATTATTAGTATGCAGTAAGTGGCCATTTTTCTGACTTTCGTTTCTGGGTCCATTTCAGCACCATTCCTTCTTTTCCTCTTCAATAGGAATTACCAAAAAAAAAAAAAAATTAAAATTTTGTACACTTAAAATAGACTTGTTGCCCATCGATTTAACTTTTGAAATCATTATTAACTTAATAATCATTTAATACTTCATCGACTTTTCTTATCTTGATGCCATACTCCCCACTGCTCATAATTACAATTGGAGAATAACAAACAAAATGATAAAAAGGAGAAATTGGTGACAACTAGAATCCTCTATGTGCTTTTCTCAATTTATCTCTTCCATCAACTCACTCTCTTTATACCTTTCCAATAAATAATTTCATCATTGAAATATCATCAACTCTTAATAATATATATTAAAGGATTTTCAACTTGTCATTTTAAACGGTTTTTTGGGAATATAAATCATTGAAGAAAAAAATAAAGAATTAAAAAGTCCTTAAATTTTATCATAGTGTCTGCACGATCAAGTGCATTTTCCACGCGCTTAATATGCGGGTGGTTTTGTAAATGAACTTGTTAAACTGATTCCGGTTACAGACTGTCAAATATTTCCTCAATTATAACAAGCCACGTAGCCTTTCGAAAGATTTCTTAAATTTTCTATTGTCCTAGTGGCTTTTTGACGCTTAGGTGGCGGTTTTTTATTGGGTGTTCTCGGAACCTCTGAAAAGGGCATTAAGCTATAATACAGTTGCTGTTAACAGATATATAGCAGCGTGACGGTGGGCCCTAAGAAAATTCCATATAGGTGGGTCCCAATGATCTCCGAAGCTGTTAGGCGTGGTGCCGAACCATCGATTTGAATTTTTTGAACGTTGGGACTACCGGACATGTTGACTTACGAAAAGGCCCTTGGCTTAGGATTCTTTTTTTTTTTTTTTTTTTGGGAAAAGAATTTTTTCAGTGTCACCTGAAATAGATGGCGCAGCTTGGTAAATGTCAAAAAGATTTATTTATCTGAGTCCTTTCTGTTTCTTTAATTTAATTTTAAAAGTTTTTTTTTTTTACCCTAAATCTAATTATTAATAATTCAAATAATAATAATTTTAAACGTTGGCATGGCCATAATAAAGGAATTATAAAATTTCAAAAGTGGGTTAGGTTCAACATTTTAAAATTGTTGATATTTTCTGCGTTCGTGTCAACTAGGAAATGACAGCCCAATTAAATTAATAATAATTTTAAAAAATGGTAGTTTTGACGTCATAAGCTTAAACCCAAAGAAATCTATAGAAAGTGGAGTAAAATAATTTGTACATTCTCTTAGAGCACAAGGGCATGGTCATTTGTGGAATTTAGCTAATTGTGTCATGATGAGCCCAAGAAAACCAGGTTGGTATTTGGTAACCGTTTTCAACAACCATTTTACTCTCTGAAAATGACCCTCTGCCTTCCCACTTGTGGGTCAATTTCGAGCTAACTGTTGTATATGCTTCCATTATGGCCAAAAAACAGGTTGCTTTTAGTGGCCTTTTTGAAAAACTACATCCGGAGGGTATATTTATTTTGGGTGCTTACAAGGCTCCCCTATACGACCGAATTGGTAGGTTACACTATGTATTTTAGTGTCATTACTTTATAATAAATTTTATCATATTGTTTTATACCTTAATCTCATTGCTTCTTATTATGATATCATTGTTTCTATCGATCTAATTTTTTTTATATCTTGAATTTTTATTTGTACTTTTATATGATGATAGAGATATTTTATTCTAAGTGATTAGTAGGCTCCAACTACTATCCAATTGGTCGATATAAAAAAACGTTAGCAATCAGATCACGTTATATATATATTTTACTTTTATTACTTTATAATGAGTTTGATCATGTTATTTTATACCTTATAGTCTTATTGCTTTGAACTTTGATGTAATTATTTCAATAGTTAAGATGCAAAGTTCAATATTTACAGAATCAATACTTTTTTATTTTCCCTTCTTACATTAAAATTGAATTCTAAAAGATGTTTGAGGAAAAAAATTTCGTCGTTTTGCATAAAATCATATAACAGGTGTCCCGAATTCTTTAAAGTTTATTTATTATGAATTATGAAGATTGGTGAGTGTGAAAAAGAAGAAATGGGTATTAGTATATCATCTATGCTTTCTTGTGCAAATATGATTAATATGAATTAAGTGGAGTTTTTTGGTCTACAACTACAACTAGAGGAAAATCAACCTCTCATTATTTCACCTTTTTAAACAAAGTAATTGATTTCATAAATTACTTTGTTAGAGTAGTTGATTGATGCACTCAATAACATCAATGGCCATTAAAAAAAAAATCAAGGATATTGATATAGTTTATTTGTATTTGACAAAAGTCTTCAACAATCCAACGACATACTTTTTAGATCATAATAAAATTGATGTGATTACATTATTGAATTGGTATATACTGAAAAGTGTGATTGATCAAATTGTGCTAGGTGTCTTTTTAGTCCCATTCTACCAAAAAATTCAGTCTCATTATTGATTGCATTTGATACATCATTTCATACCTGATCTTTTTATTTTTGCCTTTGTTCAATAGTTTAAATTTTACCATTTGCTTTTAAGGGTTGTGATACGGAATTCGAAACCTTTTAAATCAATACTATAGTTTTTTCCTAGGGTTATGTTTGGTTTTTAAAAAGTATTAACGAAAGAAAAATAAAATATTAAGAAAAACGATTTTTACGTATTTTGTTTAGAGAAGTCAACATCATTAAAATTAATATTTTTTTATATTTTTATATTATTTAATTTTGATATAAAAATTTAAATAAATAAGATGAGTTTGAAATATATATAAAAATAATTTATTAAATTTAAATCAATTTTAAATTTAAATTTTATTTTATTTTTTACTTTTCATTCCTATTCTCTTTTTCTCAAATTTTTCTTTAAATTTTCCTATAACCAAATATAACCTAGAAAATCTAATAAATAAATACGAAAGAGACCCATCAAAACCAATAAAACTCTTACCAAGGCCCATTAAATGATGAATAATGAAGTATTATTCCACATTAATTATTTCATCACCTGCAATTAATTCATCCAAATCTAACAGTAAACATCAACGAATTCTTACAAAGATGGGTACCACAAACTGCCCTTTACTAGACATAACTATTCGAAAGTTCCCAACCATCTAGCCATTTGTGGGCACTGCTGACACCACAAAAGATCCCTCGAGCTTTGTACCATAGCCCCATAACATGAAGGTGTTTCTACACTAGTCCTTTGTGGGACTTGTGCCCTAATCCACAGAAAGTGACTTCATACTTTTGGGGGCCTAATTTAGAAGGGCATGCTGGTAATCTAAGGAGGCAACATAGGCGGGTGAAGACACTGTTCATCCTTAATTTGAATTTTTGTTGCAGCAATATTTGAATCCATAGAAAGATTAGGTGGAAGACCGACCAAAGAATAAGGGAATCCTACAAAAACAGACAAAACCCATATATATTTATCAAATATAAATTCAAATGTTTGAATATTTTTGAATCCTAATGGAGGGAGTTGGCCAGAAACTTAGGATAAGGATTATGGGGTGGCATTTTTTTGAGGAATTTTTTTATGTGGTGAGAAAGGGACATCACCCATGGCTCCATTCTTAGAAAGTGCCCAAATTTCCACTTTGCCATATTTTCTTTCAATAGTGAATTGAAATTTGGTGCCATTTTTTTAAATTTTTTTTATGCATATTGATTTCTTGACCAATAAATATTAAATGGAATTTAATCATTTTATTATGTTTGTTAAATGAAAATTATAATATCAAAAGAAAATTAGGTTGGAGTCTAAATGTCCTAATAATTAGGACCATAAGTTTGGTTTAGAAAGATACCAAAGGAAGGAAAATAAATTTAGAAGAAAATGATTTTTTTTTGGGTATTTGATTTATTTTGAAAAAAAAATGTAATTAAATTTTATTATTTTAAATTTATTTAATTTTTTTTTATTTTGAGGAGAAACTGAGACATATCATCAGGCTGAGACTTGTGTGGGGTTCTTGAGGAAATACTGCTTAATTGCATCAATAGATGCATCATTTTTTAAGACATTCCACCATTTAATTTTATAAAAAAATTAAATAAGCTCCAAAATATATAAAAATAATTTATTAATTTTAAATTAAAATTTTATTTTTCTTTATGTTTTCTTCAAGATATAAAATTGATGTCCGTTTCATAGTTCAAGAATGAAAACTATTGATTTCAATGAACCATTTTGCTATGTTTGGTTGCTAAAATATGCCAAGCAAAGGCCAATTTTTTTTTTATTAAGTATATTTTTTATTTGGATGCCTTAAAAAAAAGTGATGAAAAAAAAAAGAGAAAAATGCTCAAACATTTTCCTTAACAAAACTTTGTAAATTTTGGGAAAAAAAAAGTATTTCTTAATAATTTTATTTATTTATTTATTTATTTTTGCTTTTACTGTCTTTCCCTTATTAAGAACTAAATATAAGTCTTCCTATTGTTTTGTTTAATTTATTTGAAAATAATGTATAGTAAATGTATAATTTATTAAATAAATTGACATCCTTCATATTCAAGATTTCTTTGATGGCTCCACCTCATTTTCCACTTAGACTAATTCAGCGAATCAAATTTCATTTTTCTTCTTTTTCCTTTTTTTTCATCCTTGTCCTAAAATTTTAAAATATCAAATTTACTACATTTTTACTTAATTAATTTGTTTAATTAAAAGTAAATTATTAAATAATTAGCATGTCTTCTGATAATTTCTCATTTTGTACATTCCATAAACTATTTTTCAAAATTTATGCATAATATAGAGATATTGTGAATCCTACGTGGGAAAAGGAAAATGGAGCTCACGGTAAGAAGTATGAGGGCGCGCGCACCTGAAGAGGAATTGAGCGCAAGGCACCGAAGCAAAGGTCCGAGCCGGCAGCTTCGGAGTGAGCTTGGGAAAGAGAGATTCAAAGTGTATAAAGGAAAGCTGAGTGTATATGGAGAGAGAGAAAAAGAACAGAGCAGAAGTGGGAGTGTAACTTCAACAACACAACAATAAAAAGATCCAACTTTCGCGATCTCTCTCTTTCACTTTTCTTTCTCTCGGCTTCTCTCTCTCTTCAAAACCCTAGCTCTGCAATCTGGTTCAGATGTCAACAACCACATGAAATTTCCTAGTCTCCTTCAGCTGAATTTTTGAAGTTCGAGTGCTGATCGTGAGAAATCGGTGTTCGGAATGGCTGCCGCGGATGGAGCATTGCTGTTTTCGGTGGCGTCAGTGGTGGAGGATGTGCTCCAGCAGCATGGGACTCGCTCCGCAGATCTTGATTTGGAGTCCAGGAAAGCAGAGGAGGCCGGTACATTTTTTCTCAGAATTCTTCCAAGTTTATTGCCTATTTGCATTGAATTTGTAGTTTCCTCCTATGCTTTGGTTGCTGAGAAAAGTGGTAGAAATGAAAATCGAATTGGATCTTTGGTTTTTCGTCTCTGATAAACTTTGAGGCTTCCTTGAGGCGAGTTCTTCGGTTTTTGGACGTGGAAAAAATATAAAGATTGAACATTTTGTTTTGGTTTGCTTTCCTCTGTTTTCTCGGCGGCCAAACTGTGTGTTGTGTTTAGCATTTGAAATATGCTTGAGAAGTTTCTTCCGGTAGTCACACGGATCTAGGCTGTTCTCATGCACGCGTGAGCGCGTGCGGTTCTTTTCTTAATCTCTTCAACTAGTTTGTATTCTTGTGTCTTTGTCTGTATCTAGAAAGAATGAATTATGTCATCTCATCTTACGATTTGTAAATGAATTTCTTGAAAATTTGCTCCTTTTTTTTTTTTTTTTTTTTCAGATAATTTGGTATCTCTCTAGCATAGCTAATTAAGGCGATTTTGTGTTGCAGCATCCCGAAGGTATGAAGCGGCAGGGTGGCTGAGAAAGATGGTTGGAGTTGTCGTAGGCAAAGATTTGCCAGCAGAGCCTTCTGAAGAAGAGTTTAGGCTTGGTTTGAGAAGTGGGTCAATCCTTTGCACAGTTCTCAATAAGATCCAACCTGGAGCTGTGTCGAAGGTGAACCTGGTTCTAATTCCGGATTAGCTTCAACTTTTATTGATGTTTCAGAAATAAGAAATATATATATGTATATTTTGTTTTTCATTATCAGGTGGTAGAAAGTCCATGTGATTCTGCTCTTATCCCTGATGGAGCGGCCTTGTCAGCATATCAGTATTTTGAAAATGTGAGGAACTTCCTTGTAGCTGTGCAGGAGATGGGGCTTCCAACTTTTGAGGCATCCGACCTCGAACAAGTAGGTGCTGTAGTTAAAGAGAAAGCAAAAAATTTGAATACTGCTATTATGATATTGGAGATGCTTCTAAGAATTGGTGGATAGTTATGATTAGAGAGTCTGTTTTGTGTTGGGGGTTATCTATAACTTCTTTATTTCATTTGTTAAATTTTCAGGGCGGAAAATCTGGAAGGGTTGTGAATTGTGTTCTGGCGCTTAAATCCTACAGCGAATGGAAACAAACTGGGGGAAATGGAATATGGAAATTTGGTGGAAATGTAAAACCTGCAGCAACTGGAAAATCTTTTGTAAGGAAAAATTCAGAGCCATTCACAAATTCCTTCTCTAGGAATTTGTCAGCTAGTGAAAATTCTCTTAACGCAATATCAATGGACCTAGACACTAATAAAATGGTTGGTAAGCTTTACTGTTTCAAATTTGAGTCCATACTTGATTTATCATATTTGGAGGACAACGATAACTGATATTTGTTCCTTCTATTACTTATATGCAGCCTAGTTCTGGTTCCTTGAGTATGCTCGTTCGTTCAATTCTATTAGATAAGAAACCTGAAGAAGTTCCCATGGTAAGGATTTAGTGTGCTAGGCCTTGTTAATTCAACTTTGCTCAATGTTGTTATGAAATTGCCCATTTTAAAACCAATTTGAGGATTAGAAATGGGGATGTAAAATGGTTGATGGCTTTGTGCAACATGGTCATATGTAAGCATAGTGCACCTACTACTTAAAGAGAAGATGCACGTCCACATGCAGTTCTAAAATTGACAGAGATGCTGTAGGTATCTAATTTGACCGACCCAATACATCTAATTTTTAAGGGTTCAGAGGATGGCTAGACAGATGTCTAAGTAGCATTCCATGGGGAGCAAGTGTAGACTTGCACATCATCCTTGCCTTATTAAAGGAAGGGCTGCATTTATTATTTTTACTACTCTACTGCTACTGATGGTCTTGTTTAAGAGATTGTAAATTTTATTACTACTACTGCTACTGATTTGAGCTGTTCTGCCTTCTGCTCTTAACAGTTGGTGGAATCTGTCCTAACTAAGGTTGTGGAGGAGTTTGAGCATCGCATTGCAAGCCAAAATGAGCTGGTATATTGTTAACCTCAGTACTGTCATTTTTCATTTCTCTTTTTAATGAAAATTTTTCAGTCTTACATTTATCCCTTTATCTGTATTTCAACCTAACAGAGGAAGACACCTTCAAAAGTTTTGGCTGTTTCCAACAGTAACAAGTCTCTTTTGAGAGCTGCTTCTAGTGATACTAAGGTAAGTTGGCCATCAGACTCATTACCTTCTGGCCATACTTCTGAAGATTAACATGCACTATATGAATCAATGACAAGATCATCTTCAGTGGGAAACTATAACATCTACGATTTAGGTGTAAAGATTTGTCACAAATAAAACAAGCTCATCTTCAATGTGAAAGTCTATGAAATATATGTATGAAGCTCAACTGAAATTTCTAACATTTTCTTTACCTGTTCCTGTAATGTAGATCGAAGACAAAAATGTTGCACTCATAAAGAAAGGGGAATGCTTTCGTAAATCCTTCGTCCCTGATGAGGAGTTGAAAGGCCGGATCCTGAAGCAACAAATGATATTTGACCAACAACAAAGAGATATTCAAGTAGGAACTAGTTTTGATGTACTCCTCAGCATTCACTTATCTTTTGAAATGCTTTCATGTCAGAACACTTATGTTGATCTAGTACTTATTTTCTAGGAGATGAAGCATGCCCTCCGAACCACAAAAGCTGGTATGCAGTTTATGCAAATGAAGTTTCATGAGGAGTTCCATAATCTTGGTAGGAATTCAGAACACAGTCCCAGTTTTCCTTTTGGGATTTTTAATGTAAATGAGGCGTTGATCTCATTATGAGTACACACTTTCCTTTATAGGCACACATATTCATGGCCTAGCTCATGCGGCTTCTGGATATCACAGAGTTCTCGAGGAAAACAGAAAGCTATACAATCAAGTGCAAGATCTCAAGGGTAACATTTATCAGTTGCATAGAAGCCTAATATCATGCTCATCTTTGTGACATATTTAAGTCCACAAGTGCATTAAATGGTTGTTTATTTTCATTTAATTAGGAAATATTCGGGTTTACTGTCGAGTGAGACCCTTCTTGTCTGGACAATTGAACTATCTAAGTACTGTGGATCACATGGAAGAAGGAAACATTACTATAAATTCTTCAAAGCATGGAAAAGGACGGAGATCCTTTAGCTTCAATAAAATCTTTGGACCAACTGCAACCCAAGGTTGGTGGAGTTAGTATTCAAGATTTATTTTTATTTTTATGATTTCCTCAGTTCTAATAATTTCTTTTACATCCTTTTTTCCACTTATATTACAGAGGAAGTCTTTTCAGACACCCAGCCACTCATTCGATCTGTTCTTGATGGTTATAATGTTTGCATATTTGCGTATGGCCAAACAGGATCAGGGAAAACTTACACCATGGTTAGATGTACTTCAATTTACCTCTAAAATTATTTTAATACATGCTCACTAATTCTTATTTAATTAAGCTTTCAGAATTTATTGAATTTTCTTTTCCATGTCTCTAGACTGGACCCAAAGAGCTTACACGGCAAACTCAAGGTGTAAATTATAGAGCATTGAGTGACTTGTTTCTTCTCTCAGAACAAAGAAAGGACACCTTCCGCTATGATGTTTCTGTACAGATGATTGAGATTTACAATGAGCAAGTTAGGGATCTCCTTGTTACTGATGGCCTTAACAAAAGATATCCTTTACAAGTAGTATGGTTTTGCTTCAGTTATAAGATTCGATCTTTTGTTCTGTTTGGTCTTGGTTGAAAATTGCAACCAATATTCAAAACTTGAAAGGTAACTCAAATATTTGAATTATCATATGAAGAAGTTAAAAATTGGTTGATTCACTTTAAAAAATTTTGAAATGTCAATTTTCAAAATTGCATAGAAATTAAAACCTTGGTTCTCTGCCACTTGTCAACATATGAATTCAGAGAGATAGAGAGACCAAATTTCCTTAATACAGTAACACATTAGAAATCCGTAACAGTTCTCAGACAGGACTCAATGTACCAGATGCAAACCTTGTTCCAGTGTCATCAACAGCTGACGTTATTGATCTGATGAACCTTGGACAAAGGAACCGAGTTGTGGGTGCAACAGCCCTCAATGACCGTAGTAGTCGCTCTCATAGGTATGATCATATTCCTCTATATATTTCTCTATGAATACTCTTTTAGTAATCTCTGCTGGTTTTGCTCACTTTATTTTCAATCAACTTGCAGTTGCTTGACTGTTCATGTTCAGGGAAGAGACTTGATGTCAGGAACTATTCTTCGTGGCTGTATGCATCTGGTTGATCTGGCCGGCAGTGAGAGAGTAGACAAATCTGAGGTCACTGGAGATAGACTAAAGGAGGCACAGCATATTAACAGATCTCTCTCTGCTCTAGGGGATGTCATCTCTTCCCTTGCCCAGAAGAATCCACATGTCCCTTACAGGAATAGTAAACTCACACAACTTCTTCAAGATTCACTTGGTAAGAATAAACTAATGCATTTTGAGAGTAGGAACTTCATATTTGATTCTGTTTTGTTTTATTTTATTTTTTAAATTATAATATGGCTTTTGGATTGTAATTCTATTTAGGGGGGCAAGCCAAGACACTAATGTTTGTTCACATTAGCCCTGAACCGGATGCTGTTGGAGAAACAATTAGCACACTTAAATTTGCAGAGCGGGTTGCCACGGTAGAACTTGGTGCTGCTCGTGTAAACAAGGATAGTGCAGATGTGAAAGAGCTGAAAGAACAGGTTCTTAATGCTCTCATTATTTATCGTTCTTCTCAATTCTTATTTCTTCTTCTAAAAACTTTGAACTATTATTTCAGATTGCTAGTCTTAAGGCAGCTCTGGCAAGGAAAGAGGGAGAACCAGAGGACATGCAACATTCATTTTCCAACAGCTCTGAAAGATACAGAACAAAAGCCAGTGATTTATCACCTTTTCATTCTAACAAGCAGGCGGGAGATATGTTAGATGATCAAAATAGCTGCAGGCAACCAATGGGGGATGTAGGCAACATTGAGGTAAATATTTTTTTTAATCATGATGGGAGATTCCTCTTTCTTGACCCCAATCATTGATATTAAACTTGAATAATAACATAAGCGTATTTAAACTTGAATGATAGCAAATTGCTGCTGGTGAGGGAACCTTTATTTCTTGATAATCATGAGACGCCATGCCAAAGTTTGAAGATGATCATAAACTATGTATTATATCACATTCATTGGAAATTTTCATAAAAAGTAATTTCTAGCTCATTTATGATTAGGTTCCACATATATGTGGTCTAGTTAGACATCAAATAATGGCTTCATTTTAGTTGACTGATTATTATGCATCCAAGTCTTTGTGAAACCAGAATTCAAGTTTGATGTTCTGATTATGTAGGCACGCGGCAATTCCATGATGAGGCAAAAGAAGCAAAGCTTTGATCTTGAGGAGTTACTAGGGAACTCACCTCCTTGGCCTCCAGTCAGTAGTTCTGTGCAAAATTATGTGGAGGACGACAAAGACATGGGCTCTGGTCAGTGGGTAGATAAGGTTATGGTGAATAAGCAAGATGCTGTACCTAGAGTTGGAAACCCTTTAGGATGTTGGGAAACAGAGAATAGGAACTTGCCTGATGCTTTCTACCAAAAACTTATTTCAGATTCTTCAAAGCTATTCCCGGATCAATCATATAACATATTCATGGCAAACAATCGTTATGACATTGCTAATAATGATGATTTGGATGAGGATGCTGCCACCAGTGATTCTTCTGATGCTGATTTGCTTTGGCAATTCAATAATGCAAAAATAACTAGCATGACTAATGGGATTGAGCCAAAGATCAAGAAACCTAATACAAAGCCAGCAAATGGTCCAGAACTAAGGTAATGCAAACTGTTTTATTCCTCATTTTAAATACTGTTACCTACTAAGTTCCCATGTATACTAACAAAATGTTCTCAAAATTTTCCTGCAGGAATTTGAATTCTACTGTGGGCCCTTCACCATCACGGAAACCATCAAATGGGGTTGGGACCCGACTGCACAGGAACGGAAGGCACCCAGTTCCCGCAGATGGAAAGCGGAAAATTGGGAATAGAAAGTAGCACTGTGATTACTTACATTTGGGAGAGGTGTTTTCCAATTCTTTTATTCCTTTGAGAGAGGTTTTTTTTTACTTAAATACTTTGTGTTTTATATATAGATCTTTTTTTTTGGTGTTCTTTATGATATATAGTTCAAGGCAGCAATAATTCCAGTTGCTTGTAATGTTAGTGGTGAGCTCACAGGTGTGTTCAACCTGTTTTGTTTCAATTACAGATACATCTATTTGAAGGATCTATACACTTCGTTGTTTTTCTTTTTTCTTTTTTTGACATGGGCTTCCAACGAGTCAGGGTTGTTATGGGTTTCAATTTTACCTTCAATCAAACTAAGACACAATACTAAAAGTCGTCTCCCGAATTCCCATTGGAGGTTTGAAAGGAGATAGAATTGGAAAATGAAGCCTCTTAGAAAGGAAAATTAGGCAATACAGAGTGTAAAAAGCAACTCAGTCTACAATAAAAAAATCAACATCTAAAAGGATGACGCCATTTCGTAATGGAGGGGGTTGCAGGCTATTGACATGGACCAAAGACTTGTTACCCCTAAGTTGCTTCACCAACACGAGGCTCCCAGCTTCTCACTGTGTGAATTTGCTTCCCGTGCTCTTCCCACACATCCACACCTATCTGCAAATCTCTTGGGTTTAACCCTCTTGTCTAGTTCTTCTTCATCTTCCTTTTCCCAGGAGATCACCACCCCCATTGCTCCGGCTATAATGTTCAAGGCCTTGATCGTAGACTCCCACAACCTCGTCCCAACGCTCATGCCCTCCATCAAGAGCATCGAGTTTGTTGAAGGCGATGGCGGCGTTGGCAGCATCAAGCAAACCAACTTCCCCGAAGGTTTGTCCCTTTGAATGTGGCTAGTACTACCACTACTTCTCAAGTAATAAGATAACAATGATCATATAAACGTTTTTACATGGCAGGGAGTCACTTCAAGTACTTGAAGCACAGGATCGACGCCATAGACCACGATAACTACTCATGCAAGTACACTTTGATCGAAGGAGAAGTGTTGGGTGACACCCTGGAGTCCATCTCATACGAAGTAAAGTTCGAGGCATCGGGCTCAGGGTCTGGTCTGTGTGCAAGATGACCAGCCATTATCATTCAAAGATTGAGCTCAAGGACGAGGACATCAAGACCGGCAAAGACAAGGCCATGGGGATGTACAAGGTTGTGGGAGAGTACCTCCTCGCCAACCCAGATGCCTATGCCTAAATTATGAGTGTATGGTTGATCTTATTTGTTATCATACATGTTGGTGTGGCTTTTTCATTTTTTTTCTTTTCTTTTTCGGTGGGCAAAATTGCTCATGGCTTGGTAATAAGAACCCACTTGCCCTTGATTGATTATAAGTTGAAGGTTTCTTACAGACTTATAGTCAAAACTTGTGTTGAAATTCTCCCAGGACTCCTACTGTAGTATGGGGAACTACCAAGTTCTAGACAAGAGAAAAGGGGACTCAAGAATAATCCATAATCACTTGAAAATTATTAGTCTTCATTATTTATGATTTTAAAAATTATTATTAATCATTCTCAAAATGCATTAGCTCCACACCTTAAAAGTAATCATTCGCCACGTCCAAAAATGGTGATCATCATCCCAAAATTTTGGGTTGAAAAATTCTTACAATCAATTAAGACTTTATTCGGATTTTAGAAAATTTGAGTCAAAGTATAAAGAAATTAAAATGGAGAGCAAAAAATGAATAAAATGAAAAATATAAATTAAATTCAATAAGTTTGTTAATATATTTTTAAAATTTACTTTAAAAAAATATTTTCATTCTTTTTTATTAGGATAAATTAAATAAAAAATTATATCAAACTACAATTCCAAAAATATATCAACTTAAAAATAAGATCAATCATATCATATATGCGTATATTAAGGTTTTTATTACTTTGCATAATTTCTTTATATCTTGTTTCATTCATTTGTACTTTTTTTTATATCTAGTTTTATTTTTTATACTATGATCTCATTACTAATGCTTTTTTATCGACCGATTTAGATTTATTTATGCACTTTCAATGATGGAGATGGAAAGTTTGATAAATATCAAATCAGTGCCTTAGATTTTTTTTTTGGAAAAAATGTTGAACTCTTTTCTTTCATTGTCATCTGCTTTCTGCGATTGGAAGGGGGAATCTAAATTTCACGGTGCAGCCTAGAATTATTTGGATGGACACAACTAGGATAGGTCTATTTCATTAAATTTGGCATCGGTCACAATCATTAGTAGATCAAGCTCAACTTTAGGTGACCATGTTACAAGGGGGCCATGTCCAGCGAGGGAATTGGGCTGGTCCCAATTTTTTCGTCCACCAATTGGATTAACGAATGGTCTTTGGGTCAGCCCAATGCTACCTGAAGCTGGCGACTTTATTTGACACAACTAGATTATGTCTATTTCATTAAATTTGGCATGGGTCATAATCATTAGTAGATCAAGCTCAAGTTTAGGTGACCATGTTACCAGGGCCCATGTCTAGCGAAGGAATTGGGCTGGGCCCAACTTTTTCGTCCACCAATTGGATTAACGAATCGTCTTTGGGTCAGCCCAATGCTACCTAAGCTGGCGACTTTATCAACGTTCTTTTCATATATATATGTCATACATTTATGGGAGAATTTGTTTGAAGGACAAAAAATGAAGGAAAAAAAAATGATTTGTCAACTTCAAAGCTTTGAAAAATAGATCGAAATTTAAGGCGATTCCTTGGGACATGTGTTGGAATTTTTATGTGTGGACTTACATAATCAATTTAATAATGTCATAAATCAGTGTTATTTATTTTTGCATTGTGGTCCATAATGGGACTGGACACATATTGTTGCTTGATTTTTTATGGGCTCACCCTAATTCACTTGACTGACCCATTAAGTCAAGTGGTGGTCCAAATAATGTGTGTGATATATATATGAATATATTTATTTATATATATATATAAGAAAAGGAAGGGCTCACTGGCGGCATGGCCCCTTGCTCCTTCCTCCTTTGGCTGAAAGAGAGCACGCACTCTCGTTTTGGACTGAATCTGGGTGTAGAAGGGAAGAGCTCATTAACCCGTAATTCTCGCACCATCAAGCACTGGAGGAGCTTCCTCAATACCAGAAAAGAGTAAGAAATGGCCTTTCACGGAATTAACCAAGGTGAACGTTTCCGTTTTTGCCGTTCATTGCATGCTTAAATGTCAACATGTGATCCTTTGCTGTTTAAATTTTCTTCAATTGGTATCAGAGCCAACATGGATGACATTTGAGCTGCAATTTTGGGTTAATTTTTAGGTTTCCCGTTTCCTGTTGTGGAAGCCATTTTTTGGAATTTTATTTCTCGTTTGATATTGATTCTCTGTTTTCAAGCCCGATTGTTGTTGGAAACTTGTAGAGAATATTGTTTGGAGCAAAACCCATCATTTTATTTGATTTTTGGAGCTTGTTTGGTGGGTTTTCGAGAATTAGGGCTTGCTTTGGTTCTTCCTATTATGCGTTTTTTGTGCAAATTTTGGGATTAAATTGAAGGTTTGATGTTTGAGGATGGATATCTAAGCGTTTTTTGTCGGAAAATGCCAAATTTTGGCCGAAAAAGGAAAATTTTTTTTTCTCCTGCATCAGGCCGTGTTCAGCTGGAGAAGGAGATGAATAGTGACGTGATGACGTCATAAAAAAAAAAAAAACCAAATTTTTTTTTTGTTTGTTGCCTTGGTATTCTTGGATTGATTGTGCATATGCTAGAATTATTATGCTTTTGTTAAATTTGGCTTTATTGGGACAATTATTATTATTATTGTTCTTTATGGTATGATTTTTCCTTATATCAATAATGTTGTCCTATGTCAATTTTGTTAAATATTTCAATTTATTGAGGCAATGAAGCACACTTGTGTGATTGCCTATCGCAATTCCAAGTGTGTCAAATTGTGAAAATTAAGATATTTTGAATTTTATTCATGACAATAGTGAACATATGTGTGGTTGCCTATCGTGATCCTATATGTGTCAAATTGTCTTTGTTGAGATATTTTATCTCCCTCTTTTGATTGTTTTATTATTGTGATAACTAAGGTCCATACGGGTATTGTGATTGTCCTATCGATGATTATAATATCTGGTAGGATGCTTGGATTGGTGAAGGAAATTAATTTTATATTATGAATTGTACTAATTTTCTTTGCCCTTTCGGTAATAAAATTAGTGCATCTTGGTTGTGATATTTAATTAGTTGTCCTTACCGCCATGGAATTTTCAAAATTCCAAGCTGTTGCTAAATTGAGAAATTCTGGAAACTAGCAAATGCATGATTTTGAAGTAACATGCATATTGCTTAATTTTGCTATTTTCCAGTTACTAGCAATCCTGGTATTACTCTGCAATTGTCTGCCATCAAACCTCTTACTGGAATAATTTTGAGGAATGTTTTGAGTCTTTCAATGTGCATATGATTATGCACATTTTGGACTGGGCTTTGAGAGTTGATAAGCCAAGTAAATTTGAGTTCTTCCATATTGTGGCACAAACGCCTAGGTCATATTTCTAGTGGTATCTGAAGTTTGATAGTATTATCACCCAAAATGACTTTAAAGAAAATACAGTTGTCAGATGCATATATTTGAGGGTCAGTAGGAGTAGTTACATATTTCTTGTTTTATATGTTGATGATATACTACTCGCATCAAATGATCCTAACTTGTTGATTGAGACAAAGCACATGTTGTCAACCCATTTTGACATGAAGGATCTTGGTGAGGCTTCTTATGTCTTGGGCATAAAGATTCTTCGTGATAGGGCTAATGGAGTGCTTAAATTGTCTCAAAGAGCCTATATTGAAAGGATATTGAAGAGGTTCAATATGCACAACTGTAAATCTACTAAAGCGCCAATTGTGAAGGGTGATAAATTTTCAAAGACTCAGTGTCCTCAAAATGATGATGAGAGAGAGGAAATGAAGACCATTCCTTATTCATCTGTGGTGGGCAGCCTTATGTATGCTCAAGTATGTACACGCCCTGATATTGCTTTTGTTGTGGGCATGTTGGGAAGGTACTTGAGCAATCCTGGGAGTCAACATTGGAAAGCAGCTAAGAAGGTCCTTAGGTATTTGCAAGGAACTAAGGACTTAATGTTGACATATCAGCGCACCAGCTTACTTGATGTAGTTGGGTTTTGTGATGCTGATTTTGCTGGCTGCATAGATGATAAGAAATCCACTACGGGCTATATTTTTATGATGACAGGAGGAGCTGTATCTTGGAAAAGTGTCAAGCAGACACTTACAGCATCCTCAACTATGGAGGCAGAGTATGTGGCATGTTATGAGGCTTGTTGTCATACTATGTGGATGCGGAATTTTGTTTTAGCTTTAGGAGTTGTTGACTCCATTTCGAGACCGCTGAAATTATTTTGTGATAATTCCGCAGCTGTTGCTTTCTCCAAGAACACTAGGAGTATTTCTCGCTCCAAACATATTGATGTAAAGTTCTATTTTGTTAAGGAGAAAGTGGCAGAGTCTCTTATTGATATTGAACACATGTCCACAAAAAGTATGTTGGCGGATCCATTAACAAAAGGCTTACCCATAATTGCGTTTCAGGAACATGTATCTCAAATGGGGTTGTTGGAAGCCTAGGTTGTATTAAGTTAGTGGGAGCCATTTTTTTGGTATTATAATATTATGGTATTGTTGGAAGGATTGCTACTATTGTATATTTCCCTATGAATCAAGCAATGAAGCATATATAATTGCTTTTGATTATTTATTTCTGATGAGATTCTATGGGACATTGATTTATGATTATGTGTATGTTGTAATGTTTGATTATGTAGTCCAAGTGGGAGATTGTTGGAATTTTTATGTGTGGACTTACATAATCAATTTAATAATGTCATAAATCAGTGTTATTTATTTTTGCATTGTGGTCCATAATGGGACTGGACACATATTGTTGCTTGATTTTTTATGGGCTCACCCTAATTCACTTGACTGGCCCATTAAGTCAAGTGGTGGTCCAAATAATGTGTGTGATATATATATGAATATATTTATTTATATATATATATAAGAAAAGGAAGGGCTCACTGGCGGCATGGCCCCTTGCTCCTTCCTCCTTTGGCTGAAAGAGAGCACGCACTCTCGTTTTGGACTGAATCTGGGTGTAGAAGGGAAGAGCTCATTAACCCGTAATTCTCGCACCATCAAGCACTGGAGGAGCTTCCTCAATACCAGAAAAGAGTAAGAAATGGCCTTTCACGGAATTAACCAAGGTGAACGTTTCCGTTTTTGCCGTTCATTGCATGCTTAAATGTCAACATGTGATCCTTTGCTGTTTAAATTTTCTTCCACATGTTCATGGGAAATTTTATTTATTTATTTATTTTTAACCATGGAAATATTTTCTAAACGTGTTGCAAACCCAACCTCCCAGCACAGCAGACAGCAATGAAAGTGTAGGGCTTCGTTTCCACAACCCCATGTTCAAATATCTTCATCCTCTTCAACATCTCTGTATCTTTGTTTGCAGACAAGCATGGGTGTGAAGACCGTTTCCAACGAGTTCTCGAGCTCCATCCCTCCCAGGAGGTGGTTCAAGGCCTTGATCCTCGAGTCCCACAACCTCCTCCCCAAGCTTGCCCCTCAGACCATCAAAAGCTAGGAGATGCTTGAAGGCAATGGCGGTGCTGGCACCATCAAACAAGTCAACTCCCGAAAGGTCCTACTACCACTACTACTACTTCATCACTAATTCCTTCATCATTATGATCATATATAATTAAGTTCTATTCTGGCAGGGAGTCGCTTCAAGTTCGTCAAATACAAAATCGACGAAGTTGATGAAAACAACTGCACCTGCAAATACAGTTTGATTGATGGAGATATGCTGGGGGACAAGCTTGAAACCATCAAATATGAGGTTAAGTTTGAGGCGTTTGGTGAGGGGAGTGTGTGCAAGAGCTCAAGCCATTATCATATGAAGGGTTGTTGGAATTTTTATGTGCGAAATTACATAATCAATTTGATAATGTCATAAATAAGTGTTAATTTAATTTTTTCATTGTGGTTCATAACGAGGCTGAACACATTATTGCTTGATTTCTATGGGTTCACCCTAATTCACTTGACTAACTCATTAAATCAAGTAGTCCAAATGATATGTGTAATGTGTAATATATATATATATATATATAGAGAGAGAGAGATATATGTGCATTTAGAAGGTGTCTCATTTCTTCTTTTTGGAGAGCACACACACATGGACTGAATTTTTGGGAGGAAAGGGAAGAGCTCATTGAACCCTAATTCTCGTACCATCACGCACCTAGAGCAGCTTCTTGGATACCAATGGAGGAAGAAATGACTTTCCATGGCATAAATCAAGGTAATCGATTCATTTTTTGCTGTTCAATGCATTCTTAAATATTTACATGTGATCCTATGTTGTTTAAATTCTCTTCAAGGGTGACATTGAACTCAAAGATGAGGACATCCAAGCTGGCAAGGACAAGGCCTTAGCCGCTTACAAGGTCGTCAAAGACCACCTTGTTGCCAACCCCTCTGTTTGTGCTTAACTTCTGTCTATCTCTGCTTCTTCAGTTCTTCACTTTCCTCTACCACCTTCTTATTTTAATTTTTTTTGGGTTTTCTTTAAATTTTGGGAGAACTGTTTTGGTTTTGAAATAAGACCTCTGCCATAGATTTGCTTGAGGGGTTTGTACGTAGGAAGCAAAAGAGTGAGGCATACATTGGTTTGAAGAAAGAAAACCAGAGGATTCACTGATTACTTGGTACTGATTATCAGTATTAAATGATATAATGTTTCAAACCAAAATGTCTTCACTTGCCACTTAAATGAAAATCCACTTTGGACATGTTCTGAAGCTCTAGGAAGCAAAGTTGGAGCAAAGACCTGTGCTTCCCTAGCTGGTCTACTTGGAATAATAATTAAATCATGGACCAGAGTGTCTTGATTCATTCACTGTTGGTCCTATTCTCTGCCAAAAATATTTGGACCTATTTTACTGCAGCTACTCTACTATTTCTGTTCCTTTATCCTTGAGATTATGTCTCTTTTGTAACCTAATTGTGTAGTTATAATGAAGTTTAATCTAGGCTCAATTCCTCAGGACCTTTAAGTGCCTGCCATGCTCATTTGCAAGTACTGTTGCTTTATTTTTGGCCAAAGAGAAGGGTGCAAATAAAATGACCATGACTAGCTTAGTAGATAGTGCATATTTACAAATTAGGGTTCTCATGGGAACACCCTTTATCTTCACCTTCTTTAGGGGAATACTCCTTCCCCATAAAGATGAACCTTATTGGTAAATTTAACCAATATATCATTGAATCTGACTGTAGCATGCCTCGAAGTTTAGCTCTTTTGCTCTCTTCCAATAACATTGACTCATTCATCACTGCATTTAGCCTAATTTTCCAGCATTTGAAAACAGAGAAATGAAAGACCAAGTCAATATGTGATTAGCCAAGGCAAATGAAAGCTTTGTCAATTGTTGATTGATTCATGAGCTAATTCAGATAGGCTGGACTGAGCTTGTTTGATGTTACCAAGCATGTTTTGTTATCAAATTGGAAGAAATTTTCTTACTTGAGAAGTTAAAAACATTCCACCTCTGTCTTGACAAGGAAGAAAGGTATTTTCATAACACAAACCAAAATCTGTCTTTTGGTCCAAGCGCTAGAATCCTGACTTCTTGCCATCTTGCTTTAACCTTTTCCACTCCTACCACGAGAACAAGAACCCGCATGGTCAAATGTCAATATAAGCAAATTTTGAAGAAGAAACCAAGCGTAGACGACATTTGTTTGTAAAATTTTGGCTTTTTCTAAACTTCCAGAGAATAGATGGTCATGTAGGAAAAAATAAAAATATTCTAAAGTCATATGAGAAGGAGGAGAAACACCGAGTGACGGCTCATGGTTTAAGGTATAAATGTAAGGAATGAAAAAATATGGATATTTTGAGAACCTAATAATTGTATTTGATTTATGTCCTATATAAGTTGATGTGAACATAGTTGTTTGAACCATGTTAAAACCTCTCGTATTTTTGTATAAATTATTTATCTTTTATGTTCTTAAAGTAACATTGTTATTATTGAAGGTTTGTTAACATAACAGCAACCTCTAAAACTTTTAAGACATGTTTGATATTAAATAATTTGATAATATATAAATTTTTAATTAATTTTAATTATATTTGCTTTTCTTTTATATTTTTAAATCACATATGAGAAAATAATTTTTTTTAATAATTTTTTTTTTCTTAATATTTTTTGGGAACCAATTTAAGCATTATAAATTGTATTAATTTTTTTTTCCATCATATTTTATTTTCTTCCTATGTTTTCATTACAGCTAAGCAACAAGAGATGAGAAAATCCAATGGATGATTCTCATCTTCTAGTTGTTTTCCAAGGATATGATAATCAAAGATTCGAATCGAAATTCCGTAAGTGGTTTGACTGAACATTGGAAACATTGGAAGGGGAGGTCAAACACGGGATTCTTTTTCCACAAGCGACTGCTATAGTACTTTGAATATTGTGGCTTCTAAAGTAAAATAAATTGCCAGGCATCACTCTCTATAAATTTACAACAATCATCTTCTTCCATCGAATTTCTCCTTCGTCACCTTATTTTCCCAGGAAAAATCAAGATGGGGGTAGTCAGTTTCGCCCAAGAATCCGAATCGCCGGTAGCTCCAGGGCGCTTATTCAAGGCCTTGATACTCGACTCACACAACCTGTGCCCCAAGCTCATGCCTCAGTCGATCAAAAGCATTGACATCATCCAAGGAGATGGAGGAGTTGGAACCATCAAGCAAACCAACTTCACCCGAGGTCTGTCCATCATCACACTTACAAAAAAACCCATTTTTCCCGATTATGGAACAAGAGCCAAGGCCTAAGGCCTAAGCCTAATCCATCACTGATATATATATATATACACACACATATATATATGTGTGTGTGTGTGTGTGTGTGTGCAGGCATTCACATCAAGCACAGGATTGATGAAGTTGATAATGAGAAGTGTCGGTGCAAGTTCACGTTGATAGAAGGGGATGTGATGGGGGAGAAGCTGAGGTCCGCAGGGTATGAGATTGAGTTCATGGATGATGGTGAAGGAGGGAGCATTTGCAGGATGTTGAGTGAGTACGAGACAGTGGGAGATGTTGTGTTCAGAGATGAGGATATAGAGGAAGGGAAAGAGAAGGCGACAGAGCTGTTTAAGCCTGTTGAGGCCTTCCTCTTGGCAAATCCTGATGCTTATGCTTAGTGCTATGTGCTTATTGTCGTATGATAATAAGTGAGTTATGCAATCTGTTTCTCGTTGAATGAATAGTGAGTATTATTCACTGGATTGTTTTGTAAATTTTGCTCTCCATATTTCTCTTTAGACCATTGAGAAAGGGGGAAGAAAAGTAAAAGAAATCAGCAAGAAGTTTCATGATTCATCCCGTAATTAATTTTTTTTAAAAAGAATTTATTTATTTAAATTAAATTGAATCAGCTAATTGGTAAGAATATAATAAAGAAACTATAGAAAAGGTAGCATTTTCCTTTGATGCGGATATATTATAATAAATTAATCATTTCAAGTCAAAATCTCTGGTCTATACTATTATTCCACACCGTCTCTTAAGGCACTACCCCACACCATTCATGAAATTCTAGACAAAATATAATCATTAAATTAATGTGTTCACTTTACATAGGGTAGTTCAAGAACACACATGTATGCTTTATTTAGATATTTTCTTAGTTTTCATTCCATGTACAGATTAACTCACGAGTCTTTGTTGGAGTTGGATGGGTGTCCAAGTCAGGCTGATCCAACCTGATCCCACATAATAAGAGATATAAAAGGAGTAGTTTTTTAAAGTTGAAAAACGGTCAAAAACCATCTAGAAACCACCCTAATAAATAAATAAATATCTCTTTCATTTTTACTTTTTCTATAAGAAACGAAAGATTGGGATAACTAGGAAAGTAAAGTTCTCTGCAAAAGGTAAAAAACTTTTATATTATAAAATATAATAATTCTCAATTTTAGTATGATTTCATTTTAGACTTGCAACGAAGAATTGAACGGTGAAACAACTATCTTTGGACTTTGAACTTTGAACTTTTCAAAAGGTAATCTGAAGATTTCCAACAATCTCAATAGTGAAAAATTCCCTCGAAAAATCACTAAATTTTCAACCTTGCTAGCAACTTGGTGAATATAAAGTTTATATGGGAAAAAAATAAAGCAATATCCTTTTTCAAGTATGAAACTTTTCAAGAAAATGATGCTTTTACCATTCTACATTATCACATTTTACTACCTTTTACTATCTTGTTAGATGACTTGTAAGACTAGGTGAACAAAAAAATTTAAATTTCATTTTTTTTTCTCACCTTTCCGTTCTTTCAACCATTACTTACCATCCTTAATTTATGGGTCTATGACACTTTTTTTTGGGGGGTAATTCTTCTAAAAGTGTCTTGCAACATTTCTATCAACACTACTTTGATAAAAACTAAAAAAAAAAAAAAAAGCTTATAAGTCATTAATTATTGTTTGGATATAAATAAATAAAAAATTAATTTAACAACAGTATTAGTAATAGGATACATGATAAAAAGGTGATTTTGGCATAAGCATCTATTACATGCTAGATCAAAAATCATTTCATGTGATTTTTAAAATTTTACTAAAGTTCTAATTTTTGTATAATAAAAATGTTTTCAGGCATTATGTTTTCTTAATATCCTATTTTGTATGGTTGACACGGAACAATCATGGTATACCATCTAACGTAACACATGTTATCATGACCTATGCAACTACAAAGCACCATGAGCCTTGGTGCATAGTAGTATATGCTCAAATGCATAATTTCCATTAGAATGTCCATGGATTTTTATCAACTTAATGAATTAATTTCAATATATAAGACTTTTCTATTGTAATAGATTGCACATAATCCACTAACATGATTCCTAGTGCATCTTGCTCTTGATCTTAAATATATGGATGGATCCACATTCTCTCAATATAGCTATGATGTTATACTATTCAAGGATTGAAATATCGGTTTTTACGGATATATCGGTACTTCGATTTTACGGATATATCGGAAATATCGGAGAAATATCGGTGGATATTTTTTCACAAATATCGATAGAGTGAAAATTATTTAAAATTAATAGGAATGCTTGAAAAAACTTTAAAAAATGATAAAATAAGTAAAAATACACATTTTAAAGTTATCTTGTAAGTGTAATTGACATATATATAATTAAGAAGAAAAATATCGTAAACAAAGATATATTGGTAGATTCGATATTTGAATTTTAAAAATAATATATATGAATTTTGAAAGTATATAGAGTTAGAATTGAGTTAAAAAATATTTGATTTTATTGAATAAAAATAATTTATACATAAATATAATACATATGATATTACAATAGTCCTTATATTAAGGAAAATATCAATGTGATTTCATTATATTGTTAGATGAAGATGACCCAATTTGTTGAAGATAATATTTATTTAAAATATTTTAAAATATTTTTCTTAAAACATGTTTTATTATATTTTAAATGAAAATTAAATTAATTTATATAAATATTTTATTTGAGATTTAATTTTTAAAATTTTATTAAAAATATATAGTAACAACTTTTTTTTATTAATATTAATTTATTTAATAATCAAAATAAAATTTGATAATTTATAATTATTTATATGGATAGAGGAAAATTGTTCATGATTTGGTTTTTTTTTTTACCTCTACTCAATCTAAAAATTAAAAGGGCCACCACTTTTGAAGTTGCCCTCCAGCCAAGAGAATTCCCCTTTTCTCTTCCCTTTTCTGAAGTTGCCCTCCAGCCGAGAGACTTCCTAAAAAGGACCTATCTTCCTCTGCCACTCTCAATCCTCGCAGGTACTAATTGATATTATTTTTTTTTGCAACCCCCGTTTGATTTCCAAGAAAATCCATCCCCCATTCGATTTCCGGGAAAATTCATCCTCGTTTGATTTCCGAGAAAATCCATTAAAAACCCCCAAAGAAAACCAAAAAATTTGCTTTTCTTTTGCTCCCTGTGATTTCTGGATCTGTTTTAAGGGTCTCTTTGTTGTTGTGCCATTGGATTTAAATTTCACAAACCCTAAATCCACGATTTTTGAGCCAGATTTTGTATCCTGTGTGCGGGCTGGATTGGTAGGAAATATCGGGAAATTTTTCGAAAAATCTGTAAAAATACTGAAATATCGGCGATATTTTCGGCGATTTTTTTTAAATTCTCCTCCGATTGCTCCGCGCGTCAGTCCACTCGCGATTTTTCTCCGATAAATCGGTGCTTCACCGATATATCGACGATTTTGTCGATTTTTTGCCGATTTTTCCGTCGATCGATAATCGGTGACGATTATCGTTTCGATGCCGCCCGATATCCGATATTTCTTCGAAATATCGGCGATATTTTCCGATTTTTCAATCCCTGATACTATTGCATCATTTTGACATTTTAATTACAAATGTTTGTTGTCGAATACACCATCGAATTATTTGAAAACCCATAAAAGCCTATAATAGATGTTAAGGGGTCCCTTTTCTTCCATCTCTTGATGAAAGTGATATTACATATATCTTAAATGGTTTAATATTTCATCTTGTTATAGAAACGGTGTTTCCTACAAATTGCTTGTGATGACTCAATCTCCCACATCTCTCTCAAAAGTGTTACCCTTGACATAAATATTTGATTTTATTATGCTTGCCCAAGTCTAGAATAAGACTTTGAGGATGTAAAATGAACTTATACATGTCACTGGTAGAGACTTTAGGACAAGTTTGAAGGTCTTGATTTAGTGACTAAAGTTGGAGATTTACTCTATGACGATTAATACATATTAAACCCATCTTGGCTAGATTAAAAGAAATAGATGATTATGTCATTGTAACATGTGTCATGTTGAAAAGTTTTTATATCATTGTTTATTAATTACCATGAAAGTGATTACTGTAGAGCGTTATAAAAACACTTCATTTCCTATCAAATACAATAAGAAATTTTTTTCATCCTCTTGAAGGTTAGAATAACTTTCAGGTCATTGTAATAGTGTATTTGATGGTGATTCTAAAAAGTAGAATATTTAAAAAAATTTAGTTTTCAAATATTAGAAATATTAAAAATATTTTTTAAAATCAATGTCAAACGCACCCTAAGTGCTCTTATGAATACATTTTTTGTTTTTTTTTAAATAATAATAATAATAATAATAACTTTTATATTAAATATAGTAACTTTTATAGTATGCACTTACCTACCTTATATATTTAAAAAAAGGTTTTTACAATTTGATATAGTAAAAAAAAAATTTAATATTTTAAACAATTTGTAATAACGTTTAAAAATCATTATTTTTTTAAAGATAAATCTTAAAATGTTGTAAATGAAGTGGTGAATGATCACATTGATGGTCATCTATGAACTCCATTTACTCATCTTTAAGACGAGTAATGAGAGTTCATATTCTGAAGTCTATAAAATGCTTCTTACACCCCATGTAAGGAGCATTCTCATTCTCTCTCTCTCTCTTTCTTTCATTCTCTCAACACTTTTCTTTGATTTCTTTCCCCTATAGACACACACACACACACATACATATATATATATATATATATATATATATATATATATATTATAATAGTAATACATAGTCATCCCTACTTTTATTTGAGTCACATTTATTTTCATTTTACAACATGTTATCAACATGAATTGATCTAAAGGTAATTCTCGTATCTTAAACTTGAAGTTATTTATATAGGATAAAATTTTACATATTTATATTATTGTTGATTTGTTTTGTTACATATTGTTAAAAGTTGTAAACAAATTATTTGATTTTGTTTATAATCAAACTTATACCAATGCTATCAAGTTATTATAACTTATTCTAATAATATTGTTTTGTCATATATCTGAAGTTATTTGACAATGTCGAATATCACAAAACTCGAATTTGTGGCACTTGACATTTCGGAAAAGAACTATCTATCTTGAATCCTTGATGCTGAAATACATCTTGATGCAATGAACCTGACCGAAATTTCTCTATTGTACCAAAATACTTAGCCTTTTTACGTAGTAACTCTGGTCAAGAAAAATTAGAGAAAGAGTCACTACGGCTTTTGTAGTATTCCGGGTATCGTTCTCAAGGACTGGCTTATGAAAATTGTCAACACTAGAATAAATGAATTGTTTTTGTTTAAATCCTTAAGTGAAAAACAATATGTGAATAATGTGAAACTAAGTAAAAGAAATTAAATTAATAAGAGAAAATGAATATTGATTTTAAATTCAATTGATTCAAGTTTGGGGTTTTCCACAATCCAACCTAGGGTATAGAAATTATAGAAAACAAGGGTATTTTAAGTAATATGATCTTAGGGTTTTGGAATCCTTGGCCACTCGCGATCAAGTTGAGTTCTATAACTCAAAATTGCATCCGAAACCTAATTTTTCCTTTTTAAAACAGATTCCTAAAACCATCAAATGAATGAGATTGATTATCAATTTAAGATTTGACTTTTTAACTATTCCTACTCCTTATAGCTTTGTTTAGGGGCAAATAACGGTAGGTAAGATGAGGATAACTAATGATCAAGAATTACCAAGAATCACTAGTATCAAGTAATAACCTACCGTATCATTCCCTAAACGAACTCACAAGGATAGGATAAAAAAATTGATAAATTGTCACTCAACCAATAATTAATCTCATTGTTATAATAATTCACCCATTGTCCCTATAGGTTTCTTAGCCCTTAGGTTTTCATGCTTCAAGCCCCAAGTTAGATCTTAGCCTCTCATGGGGGTGATGTCACATTCACAATCCATAGTAGGGTAAAAATCCATAATTTGAATCAAAAGAAACTAAAAACAATGTATTCAATAAAGAAGAAAAAGAAAACAAACCAAAGTTCTCGTCTTCTTCCTCTTTCAATGTCAAAAACTCCAGAAAAAAAATCCAAGATTCAAGATTCTAAAAACCTAGAATTGAGAGAGTTTATATAATATCCTCAATTACCTAACATGTGGCGCACTCTCATTGGCCACTTATTACAAAAATAATTTCCTAAAAATGATTAAAAAATAATAAAATGGTGATTTCTAGTCATGTGGGGTCCACCTAGGGCGGATGGAGTGCTTTAGATGCAATTCCCGAGGTAGAGGAGGCGGAACATCAAAGTGGCAGTGGGTGAATTCGAAATTGGTGTCATTTCGAAGTGGATTTCGAATTCATAAGTTGAATAGATGCAATTCCCGGGGTAGAGGAGGTGGAACATCAAAGTGGCAGTGGGTGAATTCGAAATTGATGTCATTTCGAAGTGGATTTCGAATTCATAAGTTGAATTTCGAAATCATAAGTTGAATTTCGAAATCATTTCGAAATGACCCTCCAACTTGGTGCAATTGTCTTCAAATGGCCATAACTTCTTCATTTCAGCTCCGATTTGAAAACCGTTTGAAGCGTTGGACTCCTGACTTCCCAAGCTTTGAAACGATATATAGTATGTTTATAATGGACTCCAGAAAGTGCTCCAAATTTGTCCTCAAAGTCAGAGTATATAATGCCATCAGATTTTTGAGTTCTAAATTTCCATGTAGCTAAATCTTGCTTCATGCCTCATTTCCCATGCTTCCTTGCCTTCTTTCTTACTCCATAATGGTCATTTATCATCCTCCAACCTCATGATATCCTTGTTTTGCCTTTCCTTACGTTCAATGAGTCTTGATTCACTTATTTCCTCATTTAGTCCTTTCTTGATCTTTCAAAATCTAAAGTCATTCAATTTGCACAATTTTCTTCCCTTGAACCTGAGATAAATCTCCAAAGTATAGATTAAACTCATGGCTAGGGCCTTAGCATTGATTTAGGTCAAGTTGGGTGATTTGAATGTCTTTTGGTGCACAAATCATATCGAATATGTGCCATTAGAGCACATATTTTGGCTCCAATCAGAACCTTGGAACTATGATCAAAGAAGGAAATCAAGCATCCCTGCAGGATCGCGCAAAAGCATTGATTTTCTTTTGTCATCACCGCCATGAAGGTTTAAAAAATGAGTATCTTACAGTAAATGACCATTTTACTCTATGGAGTAATTTGAAGGAAAGATATGTCCACCAGAAAATTGTGATTCTCCCAAAAGCTCGATATGATTGGATGCACCTAAGGTTGCAAGATTTTAAAACTGTTAGTGAATACAACTCCGTACTTTTCAAAATCAGCTCTCAATTAAAGTTGTGTGGAGAAAAAAATAACAGAAGAAGACATGTTAGAGAAAACTTTTACTACGTTTCATGCATCCAATGTGCTTTTGCAGCAACAATATCGAGAGCGTAGATTTACAAAATATTCTGAATTAATATCACGTCTTCTTGTTGCTGAACAAAATAATGAGCTTTTGATGAGAAATCACTAGTTTCGTCCAATTGGATCTGAACCATTCCCTGAAGTGAATGCAATATCGTCCTAAACTCGTGGACGAGGACGAGGACGTGGTCGTGAAAGAAATCTCTGATACCATGGTTCTTATAGTAATAATTCTAAGAAAATGAAAGCCTTATTGCACCACCAGAAGTGGAACAATACTAAGACAAAACAAGAAAATGGGAAGTGTTTACAAGATAAATCTCCTAAAAACCATGAAAATAATTGTTATAGATGTGGTATGAAGGGACATGAGTCTCGTACTTGTCGTACGCCCAAACATTTGGTTGATTTTTACCAAGCATTAATAAAAGCAAAAGGAAAAGAGATAGAGATAAACTTTACCAATGATGATGGATTTGACCTAACCTACTATGATATTGATTTCTTTGGAGGTCCCAATGAAAAAACATACCATTTGATAAATGATGAGAAAATTAACATTGATTGATGTTACTTTATATATGAAATAATATATTATTATGTCTTATATTTACATATGATTTTCTTTGTTATTTACATTATGCTTTGTTTTTTTGTTATATCTGAAATCCATGTGTTATTTGGTCTCAAGATGAATGAGAATGATCTATGTCTCGCAGACTGTGCGACCATACACACAATTTTTCGAGATAAAAGATATTTCCTCGAATTGACATTAATAAAAACTAATGTAAGTACCATATTTGGTACTACAAACTTAGTTGAAGGCTCTAGAAGAACAAATATAACGTTGCTAAATGGAACTAGATTCCATATAAATGACACTTTATATTCTAGCAAATCCAGAAGAAATTTGCTCAGTTTTAAATATATCCGTAGAAATGGATATCATATTGAAACTATGAATGAAGATAATGTAGAATATCTTTACATTACTTCCATTATATCTGACCAGAAGCTTATAATGGAAAAACTCCTGGCTTTCTCATTTGGGTTGTATCATACAACTATAAAGCCTATTGAATCATATGTTCTCGTGAACTAGAAGTTCAACGACCTAAAAGTTTTTGTCCTTTGGCATGATAGGCTAGGTCACCCAGGGTCTTCAATGATGCGTTGAATAATCGAATACTCACATGGGCATCCACTAAAGAACCAGAAGATTCTTTCACCTAATGAATACTCATGTGCTGCCTGCTCACAAGGTAAATTGATAATTAGACCATCTTTTACTAAAGTCATATCTGAGTCACCAATCTTTTTAGAAAGAATACATGGGGACATATGTGGGCCTATTCATCCACCATGTGGACCATTCCGTTATTTTATGATCTTAATAGATGCTTCTACTAGGTGGTCACATGTTTGTCTCATTTCTACACGTAACGTTGCCTTTTCTAGACTCTTTGCACAAATAATCAGATTACGAGCACAATTTCCAGATTATCCAATTAAGACAACACGTCTTGATAATGCTAGTGAATTTACTTCTCAAACATTCATTGACCATTGCATGTCAGTAGGGATAAATATTAAGCATCCTGTTGCTCATACTCATACCCAAAATGGTTTAGTAGAATCCTTCATCAAACGTCTCCAATTAATAGCTCGACCATTACTAATGAAAACCAAATTACTTACTTCCGCCTAGGGACATGCTATTATGCATGTTGCAGCTTTAGTCTGTATTCGACCTACAACTTACCATAAATACTCCCCTTCACAACTTGTGCTTGGAAAACAACCAAATATCTCTCACTTACGAATCTTTGGTTGTGCAGTATATGTACCAATTGCACCTACACAACGCACTAAAATGGGTCCCTAACGAAGACTTGAGATTTATGTAGGTTTTGATTCTCCATCTATCATAAGATATCTTGAACCTTTAACAGACGATGTTTTTACAGCCCGCTTTGCGGATTGTCATTTCAATGAGAGTGTTTTCCTGTCATTAAGGGGAGAAAAGTCGATTCCTGAAGAACGATGAGAAATTAGTTGGAAGACATCTACTATGACCCATCTTGATCCTCGTACAAATCAATGTGAACCAGAAGTTCAAAGGATCATTCATTTGCAAAATCTTGCAAATCAATTACTAGATGCATTCATTGATACAAAGAAAGTGACAAAGTCACATATCCCGACTGCAAATATTCCAACACGAATTGATGTCCCTGTAGGACAGTTAACAAATGAATCTAAGATACGCCTGAAGCATGGTAAACCTGTTGGCTCAAAGGATGTAACTTCCCGGAAGAGGAGAACCCAAGAAAAAATTGGCACTCTAGAAGAGGCCATTAAAATGACTGATCAATTTAAAATTGATAAATCTATGGCCCTAAAAGAGACACAAATAATGCAAAAAGCCTTTAAAGAGGCATATATTGAACGAAAAGCCCTTGAAGAGGCACATATTAAGCAAGAAGCCCTTAAAGAGGCACAAGTACCTAAAAATTGTGAGATCTTAATAAGTTATGTACACAGGAGAGAAAAATGTGATCGAAATAATATTGTTATTAACAATATTTTTGTTTTCCAAGTGACCTCTGATATCATAAGAAATGATGAAGATCCCAAACCATGAAATGTGGAACAATGTCGACATAGAAATGATTGATCAAAATGGAAATAAGCAATACAGACAGAGTTAAACTCATTAACAAAACAATAAGTTTTTGGACATGTAATCCAAATACATGAAGATGTAAAACCTATTGGGTACAAATCGGTATTTGTACGAAAGCACAATGAGAATAATGAAATCATAAGATATAAAACGCAATTAGTAGCACAAGGTTTCTCACAGAGACCTGGTATTGACTACGAGGAAACATATTCTCCCGTCATGGACGCAATCACATTTCGTTTCTTAATTAGTTTGGCAGTCTTAGAAGGACTGGATATGCATCTCATGGATGTTATTACGACATATTTATACGGATACATGGATAATGATATATACATGAAAATCCCTGA